>NW_027638058.1:35000-51210 GCF_951216825.1 Electrona antarctica | reverse complement strand
TTAACCACTTCAGCCCTATATACATTTCGGACATTTGAAAATAGCCGATCTCCAAGCTCGCAAGGCATTGTGAGCTTGTAGATCTGCTATTTTCAAAATATTTGTATACATTTCACGGTATACACCGCACATTCTGCATAATGACTACTTCTACTTTTGGTACTTTACGTATATTTTCATACGTTTGTACTTTTACTCAAGTACATTTTGAATTCCGGACTTTTACTTAGAATAGTTCTTCATTTCGTACGGTGGTGCCTCACACCGAGAATAGGCGACCTACAAGCTCACAGCGCGTCGCGGACACGACACGTTGTGAGCTTGTAGGCCAGCTATTCTTGACGGTGCGTGCTGCACCGTCGTACTAGGGAGCATAAATGATGCATTACTCTCTCTCTGTAGACTGGAGAATGTCTCTCCACACAGAGAGCCAAGTTAGCATACCGCTATCTCTGTCCCTGATTCCCTTCACTGGATGACGTCATTAATAGGAATATATATTTTGACAGCATAGCTCTAAACGGGGGGGTTGGGGGGAGAAACCTCCTATCTCCCACGTTTCATTTTCTTTCTTCTAAATGTTTTATCCAAATTTTGTAACCCATTTTTCACCTGGTGCCAATTGCCTAAGCTGTAATCCTGGGCACTACTCTCCCCCTGCCAACCTGGGGAGAGTCCCGAACTGAGCTGATGCTTCCTTCAATGCATGAGGAGTGAACAGGCCGCTTCTTATCACCTGACAGGGGGGAGTTTCCTTGTTAGGACGCACTGTAGCGTGTGGAAGGAACACGTTATTCCGACCAGTTCCTTTCCCCTCCATCAGGCTGGCCAGGGGGAGGCAGTATAGTGACCAGGATTACTGCATTTTTTGTGAGGGTACCTACCCTAGGGGACATGGGGGGAACATGCAAACTCCACAGTCCACACAGAAAGGCCCTTTCACCAAACCCACTAGGGTATGGCATAGAGTATATAAAAGGATAGAGACTGAACTGGCGCGAAGCTCCGCCCCCCAAGCTATTCATGTCAGTGGAAGTTGCTCAGTGGCGTTTTGAAGCACCCGGAAGACTGCCGGAAGTACCGTCTCAGAACGTCTACTTCCGCATGCGGAAGTGCAACCGAGCGCTCAATGTTAAAGCCCAGCTGCACGGGGTTTCCCGGTCATTAATCCACGGGTCCGCCTGTAGTCCCTCCTCCTACCACTAGGGCCCAGCGCTTCAACGTTGAATAGCCTCACTGGCCCCTTGGGGTATGGGCACTGATGACCCAGAGAAGAAAACACGTCCCCAGCGCCCATAGCCGCTTTATACACAGGACCTTCTAACTGTGAGGTGACAGCGCTACCGACTTTACTTTATACACAGGACCTTCTAACTGTGAGGTGACAGCGCTACCGACTTTACTTTATACACAGGACCTTCTAACTGTGAGGTGACAGCGCTACCGACTTTACTTTACTCACAGGACCTTCTAACTGTGAGGTGACAGCGCTACCGACTTTACTTTACTCACAGGACCTTCTAACTGTGAGGTGACAGCGCTACCGACTTTACTTTACTCACAGGACCTTCTAACTGTGAGGTGACAGCGCTACCGACTTTACTTTATACACAGGACCTTCTAACTGTGAGGTGACAGCGCTACCGACTTTACTTTATACACAGGACCTTCTAACTGTGAGGTGACAGCGCTACCGACTTTACTTTTGTGTATATTAAAGCCCTCCAAACACCATACAAGAGTGTCACCCAAAAGTAGTGATCTACAAGCTCACAAGATCAGACTATTTTCCACTATTTATTTGTAATAATAACAACAGCAAAAATGGAATGGTTTTGGACATACTGTAGGCTACAAGGTTTTCCTTCAGACAGTGGTAATATGCCTTATCATTGGTTGACAAAAAATGGGGAAAATACACATCTCCATGAAAGAAAAAAATAATATATCTACTTGGCTTCAATGATCTTTTGGCTCACAGACAAATCCATCTTTTTGCCAAGAAGACAATGAGTTCCTGCATTTCCATCTTGTTTTCTTCACAGAGGACTTTTATCTACCAAAAAAGTGACTCAACGTTTTGTTGCACGTGGTAACCAGGGCCAAAACACACACACCGCAATTCTCTGAGTCTCTACGTCACGGGCTGTGTTCCCTCTTATTTTTTTCGCCAGTCTGAACAAAATACTCTAACCCTCTGGAGAGGAACTTGAACGACTGCCGAGCAGAGTCTGACGTGTGCACCGGCGGTCACCTTGACCCACCTGTCCGACCGTTCATCACGTTAATTTACGGCTTATTCGATACGTCTTCGCTAGTTCACACAGATACACTCGAGATGTTTATCCCATGAAGACCTCAGGAGGCCGATTCCACAATGTCTTCTAAATCCTAACTCCTAAAAAAATCCTAAAACAGTTAAAAAAATAATAATAATAATAAAAACGTATGTTGCTTACATCAGGGGTTCTCAACGTTTTTGGCCGGGGACCCCCGGAAATGCTTTGGCAATGTCTCGGGACCCCGCCCTGCCCCCTCCCGACCCCCAATATAAATTGACTGCTACAATAACCTTAAACCATTTTGGGTGGGAACCCCTTTTGGTGTTTTAAGCATTGTTATAATTTAGCTATTGAAAAATAGCAGATCTACAAGCTCATAGCGCGCCACCGAGTGGCGCGCTATGAGCTTGTAGATCTGCTATTTTTGAAAAATTATTTTAGGGACCCCCTAAAATAATTTGGCGACCCCCCGAGGGGTCGCGACCCGCGGGTTGAGAACCCCTGGCTTACATGAGTGAGTGGTTCTCAAACTTTTTCATGTCAAGGACCCTGAGAATGATATGCATTTGGCCAAGTTCACATGCATGCATGCGTGTGTTGTTTTACCTCCTCTGGGCAGAGACTCGTTGAACAGGCCCTCTGTGGTCTCACAGGTGCTGCCGTCGCCTCCACACACGCGACACCTGTCCTCCTTGGCGTCCGAGCTCAGGATGTTGTCACAGCCCACATGCTAGAGTAGAGGACAACACACCATACGGTCTGAATATACTGCCACAGCCCACATGCTAGAGTAGAGGACAACACACCATACGGTCTGAATATACTGCCACAGCCCACATGCTAGAGTAGAGGACAACACACCATACTGTCTGAATATACTGCCACAGCCCACATGCTGTCAGTCAGTCAGTCACTCCATCGATCTCTTCAGCACATGTGCACATCACAGCAGTGTGTGTGTGTGTGTGTGCAAAAGGTTCCAGAGGTTTAGGCAGTCAACTCCAGAGAGCCAATCCCAAACAAGAAGATTCACACTAGAAATAAACCTGTTCAAATAAACCTGTGCTAGTCCTTAGTTGGGACCGCGCGCGCGTGCGCGTGCACACACACACACACACACACACACACACACACACACACACACACACACACACACACACACACACACACACACACACACACACACACACACACACACACACACACACACACACACACACACACACACACACACACACACCTCATTGTGAGCTTGCATGCATAAAACAATGCCAAATTCCCGGCTCCCTATTACTAAACAACTTAAGGCCGGTATTGTCCCGCCACTCAACGTACAATTTTACATGTATTTGAATCATTTGTTTAATAAACAAAAAAAACACCCAAATTGTAATAACCACAATGCCTTGACACAATGTCTTTTCATAACGTCCCCAATATGTCTGCCGTGTGAATTTCCTGTTCTATTGGTTCAGAAACACAATGTGTGCTCAACTGTGCTGCCTGCAGCCTGCCGGTGGCTGATAACAGAGTAGAAGACAGTCCTGTACAATCACATGTTCTGTATAGAGGCCAGTGGCGTGCACAGACATTTAGAGGGGCAGGTGCTCAAGTTAAAAAAGGGCACCTTGTGCAGCGCGTGGAACCGGCCGGTTGCCTTAATCCATTTTGGGCGGGAACCCCTTTTGGTGTTAGCATTATGTTATGCTTTAGCTATTGAAAAATAGCAGATCTACAAGCTCATAGCGCGCCACCGAGTGGCGCGCTATGAGCTTGTAGGTCTGCTATTTTTGAAAAATCAAAAAAAAAAAGAGAAAAAAAAGTTTTTGTTTCTTTTTTTTTTCAAAAGGGCACATTGCCAAAAGGGCAGGGGGTGCTCTAGCACCCCCTAGTGTCTATCTGTGCACGCCACTGATAGAGGCTATGAGCGTGACATCATCATCGTACCCGGAAGTCATGCGGGAATGCCTACTGAGTGGCAAAAAACAACAACAAAAAACAGAAAAGTCCTATCTGATTGTATTAAACAACGTTAAACTCACCAACATTGCAGCTGTACGGAAAGCTTGAATTACCCTCTTTCTATCTGAAAAGTGTTTGTTTCCCAAATATGCGCCATAGACATGGACAGTAATGAGCTACGGAATTCCTTGCAAGTGACAAGCACTTGATTTCAATAATGCAATGTCCTGCTGCCTCCTGCATTATGTGACATTTAGAAACGGGACTGTCGAGTGACTTCCAACGAGTGCTTCCAAACTCCAACGCTCCATGCTGCTCAATCAGTCTAGATGAGGGGGCCGTGTCCCGGTGGAAAAGTGATGCATGTGCATACTCTCTATTGGAGAACAATTGTATACAATTTGCTGTCGGGCATAAACCTTGTATTTCAGTAGTTCAACCTATTAAGACCTGAGGCCGATTCTAAAATAATTCTGAAAAACTAATGTTGCTACAGTGGTGCACAGAACATTTCCATATCAAATGATAAATGATTATTAAGTAGTTTGTTCCAGGGACCTCCAGAACAAAGACTTGAGTTAATGTATAAAATTTGCTTTATTTATTTATTTATTTATTTATTTATTTATTTATTTATTTATTTATTTGCCAAAAATTAACTCAATTTAATGACTTTTTTAATGACTTAAAACCCTTGGAGATCAAAGACAGAGAAGATAGGGAGAGAGAGAAACATGTATATTGGAGAGCCATTTGAATGACCACCTATGGATCCCCAGACCCACTAAACTTGATATCGTCACTGTCGGGCAGAAACCTCTGTATCTCCACGTTTGTGTTTTTTCGTAAAATGAACGTCCAACTTGTTCATACTGCAGCGTCATACAAAAGTATCAAAAGTAACATATCTGCAAGCACGAAGCGTGTCGCAAAGTGTGGCGCGAAGTGACGTGTTGCAAGCTTGTCGATCTGCTACTTTTGCAATTCTTTTAG
Source organism: Electrona antarctica (assembly GCF_951216825.1). Classification (NCBI taxonomy): domain Eukaryota; kingdom Metazoa; phylum Chordata; class Actinopteri; order Myctophiformes; family Myctophidae; genus Electrona; species Electrona antarctica. Next base: position 45,973 of record NW_027638058.1, on the reverse strand, counting down.
TAACAGTTAGTAACAGTTTTGGAATTTGGACATATGAGGTTTCGACCCGACAGAAACGATTGGGGCGTGAGTCAGGGCATTAAGTAACTAGTCGACTAGTTTACTAGTTGACTATTAAATCCACTAGTCGACCTTGTTGGTACTAGTTGACTAGTTGATAAGATTTTTTTTTATTTTATTGATTTTTTTCCCGATTTTGTAGGCCTCAAGATCAGGTAGATTATAGTTATAGTCACCATGTACACAGTTTTTCAATGTATATATAGGTAGTTGTATATATAGGTAGTTAAATAGGTAGTTAAACAACTAGTCGACTAGTCGACTAGTAAACTAGGCAACTAGTCAACTAGTAAAAATGACTAGAAGTGAATGCCCGCCGTGTGAGTGTGGTGCACCACCACCAAGCGTTTGTGTCCCTCTTACCTTGCATTCTCCGTTGATGCAGATGTCCAGGGAATCAGCCTGGCAGCGTGTGCCGTCGATGACAGCGGGCGAGCGCTCAGTGTAGAAGTTATAGCCCTCCGCCAAGCAGTTCAGCGCACAGGGCTTCACGCCACCTGCGTTACACACAATACACATTGAGAGGATCGTGGCAGCAGTGCATAGACTACAGCAGGGGTTCTCAACCCGTGGGTCGCGACCCCTCGGGGGGTCGCCAAATTATTTTAGGGGGTCCCGAAATTATTAAAAAAAAAAAAAAAAAAAAGATTTAAAAAAAAATATATATTTTCACGACTTTTCAAAAATAGCAGACCTACAAGCTCGTAGCGCGCCACTCGGTGGCGCGCTATGAGCTTGTAGATCTGCTATTTTTCAATAGCTAAATTATAACAATGCTTAAAACACCAAAAGGGGTTCCCGCCCAAAAAGGTTATTGTAGCAGTCAATTTATATTGGGGGTCGGGAGGGGGCGGGGCGGGGGTCCCGAGACATTGCCAAAGCATTTCCGGGGGTCCCCGGCCAAAAACGTTGAGAACCCCTGGACTACAGTACCCATGGTGCATTTGCTGTATGGACTTCCATACCAGGAACGGATCCCACTTTGGACACCATCATGTATAATGAAAGAGGCGAGACGCCATGGAGTAATGGCCACAACTTAGTGACCAGGAAGTCCATACAGCTAATGCATCATGGATACTGTAGTCTATGCACTACTGCTACAAGAATAAATTACAAATAACTGTAGTTCAGTCCCACACTGAAATCTTAAGGAGAGAATATTTTGGGGGGACGCAGATCTGTAAGCTCACAAGAACGTGTCGCATTTGTAGATGTGCTATTTGTGAAATAATTCGGGGAACTATCATGACCCAAATTAGGGCATTTCTGCATAGTTTCCGGAAAAAACAGAATATTCTATTTTTTTTTATTTTTTTTTATTTTTATTCTTTATTTACCCAGGGAAGTAGCTGAGCACAGGTGCTCATTTTCAGCAACGCCCTGCACATAGAAACACACAGACAGACACACACACACACATAAAAACCTGGGAGCTGACCAGTACAACCACAGTCTTATACTGTTGGCCACTAAGCAGCTCCAGGGGGAGCAGTTGGGGGTTCAGTGCCTTGCTCAAGGGCACTTCAGCGGTGTTGGGTGAGTGATGACAATCACTTCCCCACCCAGATTTTTCCTGCCCGTCCGGGGAATCGAACCGGCAACCTTTCGGCAACAAGGGCGCTCCTCTAACCCTTAGGCCACCGCTGCCATATATATCGGTCTAACTGTTATTAGTCTCCTAGCATGAAAACTACGAATGCCTGTCCAGCAGGCTCCCGCGGGGGGGGGGGGGGGTCAGAGTAATAGGACCCGAAACAGCAGCGGGGTCATCAAACGCACTGCAGCGCTGCTACTATGCTGCGGAATCTGAGGAATTCTTTGGCCATCAAAAGAAGCCTCCTCACTGTTGGTGTTAGCTGGGTACACAAGACAGACAGACAGACAGACAGACAGACAGACAGACAGACAGACAGACAGACAGACAGACAGACAGACAGACAGACAGACAGACAGACAGACAGACAGACAGACAGACAGACAGACAGACAGACAGACAGACAGACAGACAGACAGACAGACAGACAGACAGACAGACAGACAGACAGACAGACAGACAGACAGACAGACAGACAGACAGACAGACAGACAGACAGACAGACAGACAGACAGACAGACAGACAGACAGACAGACAGACAGACAGACAGACAGACAGACAGACAGACAGACAGACAGACAGACAGACAGACAGACAGACAGACAGACAGACAGACAGACAGACAGACAGACAGACAGACAGACAGACAGACAGACAGACAGACAGACAGACAGACAGACAGACAGACAGACAGACAGACAGACAGACAGACAGACAGACAGACAGACAGACAGACAGACAGACAGACAGACAGACAGACAGACAGACAGACAGACAGACAGACAGACAGACAGACAGACAGACAGACAGACAGACAGACAGACAGACAGACAGACAGACAGACAGACAGACAGACAGACAGACAGACAGACAGACAGACAGACAGACAGACAGACAGACAGACAGACAGACAGACAGACAGACAGACAGACAGACAGACAGACAGACAGACAGACAGACAGACAGACAGACAGACAGACAGACAGACAGACAGACAGACAGACAGACAGACAGACAGACAGACAGACAGACAGACAGACAGACAGACAGACAGACAGACAGACAGACAGACAGACAGACAGACAGACAGACAGACAGACAGACAGACAGACAGACAGACAGACAGACAGACAGACAGACAGACAGACAGACAGACAGACAGACAGACAGACAGACAGACAGACAGACAGACAGACAGACAGACAGACAGACAGACAGACAGACAGACAGACAGACAGACAGACAGACAGACAGACAGACAGATTGTCACTGGTGAGGCTGCAGAAAGGATGACAGCGCCTAGTGTCCACCAGAGTAATGTAGTAAGAGAGTGGTGACACGATTTGATCTCGCCGTAAAGCGGCTGCCTATGGGCGATAGTTCCAAACATTGCTCCTATGGCTGGAACTATTCCATTGAGATAGAATTAGCACTTCCGCATTCCATTGTTACAATGAGAGTCAACGGGAGTGTCATTACTCTCTTATTAGATTACTCTGGTGTCCACAAAGACATCGCTTCCCACCCTAGGGCCCCGGGACCACCAAAGGGTCGCAATGGACCCTTAACAACTCCTGTTAACTCTTGGGAGAGTTCAAATAGAACCAACTTGACCCTTACAGGTCTGTTAACTCACTGACAGCCCGGCGAGTCAGTAGGATACAACAGCAGCGCAACAGCAGCGACTGACAGCACAGAAATGTGTGTGGGGAGGGAGGAATCAACTGGCAGAAAAAGGTGGAAAAAAGAATGGTAATGAATGAATGAATGTATTTGTGAACTCACCACCAGTGTAGGGCTTCCAGTTGTAGTACTTCCCGCGGAACGGCATGCTGTCGAAGTCTGCACACTGCTTCTCGCGGAAATCGCGAGATCCCACGGGGCACGCCTACAACACAAGATGGGAATACCGTTGCTGTCAGGGCAGAAACCTCTTATCTTCATATTTAAACTGTTTTTTACGTAAATTAACGCCCTACCTGATCAAACTACAACATTATACAAAAGCATCAAAAGTAGAAGTAGACTTTAAAGCTCAAAACACGATGCATTTTGAGCTTGTCTGTCTGCTACTTTTTATGCTTTTGAATTTGAATCCTGAAAAGTAACAGTTCTGGACATATGAGGTTTCCAATCCGACAGAGAAGATAATGCACAAACATATTTGTTTTGTTTTTTAGAGAGCCTGCTTTGTTGTTCATGCGGTGCTCTGTGATGGATAATAGAACATGCAGTCAGTCTACGGCTGTGGCTAATTAGAACCACAAAGACAGCCCTGGATGCCAGAGACACACATCTCTCTGCTTCTAGATGTGTGTTTCTGGTACTCTTTGCTTGGATGTTGCTCCAGCAAGAGAGAGGGGGTTGAGGGGGGGTGGGTGGGGGACTGGGCGCACATTATTGGTGAGAAGGGGTCCCCCGAAACACCCCCCCCCCCCCCCCCTCCCTCCTCCTCCGGGGACAAATAAAGGCTCTTAGTGAGTCCAGGGTCAAACCCGTATTTCACAGCCAGAGAGTGTTCCGATCCAATGTCGGCGCTTTAGAGCCTTGAAACCCACGCTGGAGGGTGAGTGACTTTCATTACCACTTAACCACATGAGACCCTGCGGGTCGGGTCGGCCTAATCTGGAAGAACATTCTGGAACTTAACCACATGAGACGCTGCGGGTCGGCCTAATCTGGACGAACATACTGGAACTTAACCACATGAGACGCTGCGGGTCGGCCTAATCTGGACGAACATACTGGAACTTAACCACATGAGACCCTGCGGGTCGGGTCGGCCTATTCTGGAAGAACATTCTGGAACTTAACCACATGAGACGCTGCGGGTCGGCCTAATCTGGAAGAACATACTGGAACTGAACCACATGAGACGCTGCGGGTCGGCCTAATCTGGACGAACATACTGGAACTGAACCACATGAGACCCTGCGGGTCGGGTCGGCCTATTCTGGAAGAACATTCTGGAACTTAACCACATGAGACCCTGCGGGTCGGGTCGGCCTATTCTGGAAGAACATTCTGGAACTGAACCACATGAGACGCTGCGGGTCGGCCTAATCTGGAAGAACATACTGGAACTGAACCACATGAGACCCTGCGGGTCGGCCTAATCTGGAAGAACATACTGGAACTGAACCACATGAGACGCTGCGGGTCGGCCTAATCTGGAAGAACATACTGGAACTGAACCACATGAGACGCTGCGGGTCGGCCTAATCTGGAAGAACATACTGGAACTGAACCACATGAGACCCTGCGGGTCGGCCTAATCTGGAAGAACATACTGGAACTGAACCACATGAGACGCTGCGGGTCGGCCTAATCTGGAAGAACATACTGGAACTGAACCACATGAGACCCTGCGGGTCGGGTCGGCCTATTCTGGAAGAACATTCTGGAAGAACATTCAGCCAGAATAGGTGATCTTGAAAAGTGTTTTCTCAAAGGGGACGGGGGGGGGGGGGGGGGGGGGATTGGTATACAATCACAATTACTATCACACAATTCACTCTTTTTTAACCACTTTATCCATTTAATGTTGGCTATTCAAAAATAGAAGATCTATGAGCTTGCGCATCTGATATTCTTTTTAAATGTTTGGGAAAATAATATCCAAAGAATGATTTGAATTATTTAAGCAAAAGCTTTTCAAAGACGGGGCGGTACGTCTGCTGCCAAATGTATATCAATGTGGGGTCCTTGAGGTTTGAGAACCACTGATCTGAAAGCTCACGATCGGCTATTTCCGCCAAAGAGATATTGGGCCCTATTCTCGCCGCGCCGCCTTACCCCCTTATGCCTAAACGTTTTTTGTGCCATCGTTTTACTATTTTGAAAAAATCATTTTAAGTAGTTTAAATAGCCCAGGGGTTCTCAACCCGTGGGTCGCGACCCCTCGGGGGGGTCGCCAAATTATTTTAGGGGGTCCCCAAATTATTTTTTTAAAAAAAAGATATTTTTTTTCATTTTTTTTCACGATTTTTCAAAAATAGCAGACCTACAAGCTCGTAGCGCGCCACTCGGTGGCGCGCTATGAGCTTGTAGATCTGCTATTTTTCAATAGCTAAATTATAACATGCTTAAAACACCAAAAGGGGTTCCCACCCAAAATGGGTTAAGGTTATTGTAGCAGTCAATTTATATTGGGGGTCGGGAGGGGGCGGGGCGGGGGTCCCGAGACATTGCCAAAGCATTTCCGGGGGTCCCCGGCCAAAAACGTTGAGAACCCCTGAAATAGCCGATCTACAAGCTCACGTGTCAATGTTGACCTATTTTAAAAATGTTTTTCAAAATAGTAGGCTATAACATACTGTATGGCTAATACGTTTAGGCATAAGGGGTAAGGCACACTTGTGTGAAGTGAGGGGCGCAGCAAGGGCAGTATTTATATCAGCCAGATGACATCTTACGTTGTCATTTAACTGCCCTAAACAAACATTAAAAGTCCACAGACTTGACTGGCCTATGACGTAATTTCGTAAAGCCATGCATTGGAGGGGCTAGCGCCGCTCAAAAAGTAATAGACCCCCCCCCCCCCCCACACACACACACACACCCCCCGGTGGAGAAGGCACACAGGGGTTGAAGAGGTTGAAGTGTCAGCCGATCCGGCAGCTCTTTAAGCGGTAGTGCACATCAAACTTAAGCCGATTGCGTCAGAAGAACAACATGGTTAACACAGCTGCGGTGATGTTGCAACGCTGATGGATTGACGACTGAATACCAGACAGGTTACACATCATGGCCCTGATACATCCATGTTTGATTCTCTTTCTTTTTTATTTGATTTTAATGAACGTCCACTGGAATAGTCCGACCAAACTAAAAGAGACCAACCAATTATCACCAATTATTTTGACTTTCAAATTCAACCCGTCTTAAAGCAAAACCAGCTCAATTTGTCACTGGTTGTCATCTTTAACATTATACCGTAGTTGTTTTGTCTCCTGTACTGATGTTTACTCGTCTTGTCTTGTCTTGATATGTCTATGTTTTGTATTGGTATTTATATCACCAATTTTATCTCTATGGATGTGAAAATTGAAACATGTTGAATAATGGTAAAAAATGAATAAATATATCATAATCGTATTCATCGCTGCCTGTTCTGTTTTTGTGTGTGTATGTGTGAGAGAAAGCTAGAGCCGTGTGCATGTTTGTGTACATGTGTCTGTCTGTCTGTCTGTCTGTCTGTCTGCGCGTGCGTGCGTGCGTGCGTGCGTGCGTGCGTGCGTGCGTGCGTGCGTGCGTGCGTGCGTGCGTGCGTGCGTGCGTGCGTTGCGTGCGTGCGTGCGCACTTTGGAAGGCAGTGCGGTCGGTGACTCGGGGTAATGAAATATTGGTTCGAGATGTTGTTTGTTGTCCAAAGTAAACACTCACTGCTTGCTCTCAGCTGTTATTTTTAAGACTGCGGTTGAATATCCAACAGGGCCCCTAACTTGCTCAATTTTCACCTTCACCAAAAAAAAAGAAAATACAAAATTATATATACAAAATTATATATATATATATATATATATATATATATATATATATATAAAGAAACGGCCACCTAGATATAGTTAAAACTGAGTTTATGAACTTCCAGCCATGCAAAATATTGCTTTTTAGAGCAAGGCTCGAGTCAAAAAAAAGGGCCACAGATTGCTTTTCATGGAATCCGCAGGGGGAAATAGCATTGTGTGATTGACAAAACAATGTCTCAATGGAAAAGGACAAACAGTGCTTGAAACAATGGATGAGAAAAAAAGAAAAATCATACAACAAAATAAATGAACAAAATTCACCATAGAAATTCAAATAGCTAATCGTGACCCTATGCAGTTTTTGTTTATTTTTATTTATTTTTATTTTCGTCTTATTGTCCGGGACTAAAACCAATGTTAGGAAGCTTACATATCATCCCTGTCCAAGATTCATACTACATAAAACGGCAGGTTACAGCACTTTTTTTGTTGTTTTTCTTCTTTGTAATTATTTGTTTGGTCCAAAATATTGTGTTTGTTGTCATGAGTTGTCACGACTCGAGTTGGCTTTGTCCGCGGCGTAACCGCCTTTAAATAAATACTAATAGAAATGTCTATGGGAAAAATGCATTGGGAATCATTTCCTGGGCCTGGCGTCGTCATGAAAGGGGCGGGACTGCGACGCTCTATAGGATTCAAATATAGCAGATCTACAACTTCATAGTCTGTTGCTTCACGCCACGTTTCGAGCTTGTAGATCTGCTCCTTTTGTTGCTTTGTGTGATGCTGTAGTGTGATCGAGTAGGGGGTTGATTTGAACAAACAAAAAAATGGACATAAGAGGTTTCTGCCCGACAGCATTGATATGCTTAGTTGACCGGGGTCACTCAGGGCTCTGTACTTGGGCCAGCCTAAAAAAAACTAACCTCAAAACAGCGCCCCGCCCCCGCCCACCCGGGAGAAACACTGGGAGAAGAGGGAGTCCGAAAGAAAATGGGCTCTCCCATATGCACTGTCATCCTTCGACAAGGCAATGCCACACACACACACACACACACACACACACACACACACACACACACACACACACACACACACACACACACACACACACACACACACACACACACACACACACACACACACACACACACACACACACACACACACACACACACACACACACACACACACACACACACACACACACACACACACACACACACACAAAAAAGAAAAAAGAAAAGAAGGAGGATGAGCAGCCATGCTGTGACGGGCCAAACCCATTCCAGGTCGGAGGAGCGCTTCAACAGACCCAAACTGAACTGCTGCAGCCATTACAAACCAGAGGCACAGCATCCATCCATCCATTACAAACCAGAGGCACAGCATCCATCCATCCATTACAAACCAGAGGCACAGCATCCATCCATCCATTACAAACCAGAGGCACAGCATCCATCCATCCATTACCAACCAGAGGCACAGCATCCATCCATCCATTACAAACCAGAGGCACAGCATCCATCCATCCATTACAAACCAGAGGCACAGCATCCATCCATCCATTACAAACCAGAGGCACAGCATCCATCCATCCATTACAAACCAGAGGCACAGCATCCATCACAATGTACACTTTAGTTTCCTAGTCACTTGTATACTTTTGCTCCATTTACACCAAGCAGACCCACTGCAATAGGGGGACCAAGAAGAAGAGGGCGGCGGTGGCTCAGGGGTAGAGTGGCTGGATGGTAACCGCAAGGTTGCCTGTTCGAACCCGGGCTCCCCCAGAGTTAGTGTCGAAGTGTCCTTGAGCAAGACACTGAACCCCAAATTGCTCCCGATGTGCTGGCTAGTGCCTTGCATGGTTTCTGCCGCCATCGGTGTATGAATGTGTGTGTGAATGTGGGTGAATTGATGCACAATCTATGTAAAGCGCCTTGGATAAAGGCGCTATATAAATGCACCATTTACCATGAAGCAGTGGTGGACAAAGTAGTATACTATATACTCAAGTGTTCAATATTACAAAGTACGGTGTAAATTGTCTTAAATGGTCAGAAATTGGTCACAAAATACACATTACGTTCTGTGCTTGTAGATTTGAAAAACTGTATGACAATAAAATGACAATAGTTTTATTTAAATCTATTAGCGGATTGAAAGCCATCAGCTTGGCAATATATACATACAGTAATATATATATATATATATATATATATATACATACATACATACAGTGTTGGGAAAGTTCATTTATTTTATGAACTAGTTCAGTTCACAGTTCAGAAATTTAAAAAGGAACTAGTTCAGTTCATAGTTCATAATTCAACATTTTGAACTAAAGTTCATGGTTCCAAAAAATGAACTATTTTAGTTATTTTCCGTTCGTTGGTTCTTTTTTTTCTTTTTTTTATATATTATTGCCACAGCCTATAGCCATTTGCGCACCAGCTGAGATACAAGGATTTAGAGAATGCTGACAGGCACTCAAATGAGATGTTAACGTCCTGTAAGTAGATGTGGAAATAAAACTAGTGTTGACTAATCAATACAAGTGGCTCTTATTTTGATGAGGCAGTTTCTGCACAGGAAGTCAGTTTCACTTGTAAACAAGCTACGATGGATGAGCTGTCAAAGTACTAGTCGCTAAACCACGTTAGCGACCATATTTACAATATGAAAACTGTCACTTAGACAATGTAGGTTACACACCGCTGGAATTAAACATGGAACCTGCAGGCAGCATTAGGTGAGTAATTCATTGTATATGTGTTGGACGTTGGTGGTTGTGCTAATGATAAACGGACAGGTGCTGCCAGTGGGATCCTCCTGCTGCTTAACGACGACACTGTCTGTGACTAGGTGTACTAGTGTAGCTTTGCATCTGTTGCATCTGCCCGTGTGAAAGCAGCATAACGTCATGGCAGGATACGGACGTCTGTAACCCCCCCACTCACTCTTGAACGAAGTTGAACGAGAAAAAGTGACGTTCACACACGCCAGAAATGAACGCGCTCACAATGACGTTCATCAGGCAGAAATACAGTACGTTCAGTTCACGTTCAGCCCAAATGAGAACGCGTTCGTGAACTATTGTTCCTTGAACACGTTCGGGTACAACACTGTATACTTAAAGCTGCACTACTTTCCTCTTCTTCTCCGGATTTGAACCTGTGGTTTCCTGCTCAAGTGCTGAAGTGAATTACCATTGAGCTAATAGAGCATGTCTGGGGACAAAATGTAATGTTGGATTGGTTTGGTGTCAGATTCTGTGTCTAGGTGAGACATGACCTTTGACACAAACTAAATGTCTCAATAGACAATACAACCACCCTGATCGAATAAGTGATATTGCATTAACAACATATACTCTGCCATACAGATTGGGCAAACGGCTTTAAGTACAAAAGGCTTTAAAGGAGCATTCAGTGATTTGGGTGATTTGGAAAACCACCCAGTCCGCCCAGTAACAAAATATGCACATGCACGCTCTACAGTGGGGTGAAGTGCAACAGGCCAACAGCATGTGCACCAAGGCCCGCCCCCACTCGATCATGATTTGAGGAAGGCCCCTCTCATCCAGATTGGATGACGGTTTTGCCACCCGCCACCAAAACTGAAACTAGGGTTTTTTGACCCCAGGGGCTCACTGGGGACAGGGAGGAACTCCTTATATGGTCAGCACACTCTATAGTAGGGAGGATTATCCAGAAAAAAATAAAAAATAAGTGATATTTGAATTAAGTCAAATCACTGAATATACCTTTAAGTAAGAGAGTAGTCAAGTAAATGCACTCAGTTATAGTGTCCACCAAACAGTGCTGTCAATTAAGGCCAG
>NW_027638058.1:0-27500 GCF_951216825.1 Electrona antarctica | reverse complement strand
TAAATATGCCACGGACTCCGCCAGACTCCGCAGAGCCTATCCAGATCAAATACAGCAGAACAACCGCCACTCTCCTCTCTCCCCGGCGGCGTTGCCAGGTCGCCAGAGAGAAACAAGCGAGCCAGAGTCTATGAAAAGCGACTAGATAGGTCACTGGTTTCCAAACAGTGGGTCGAGTCCCTTTATTCTTTGTTTCCCACATTATTTATTATTATTTCTTCAAAACATTTTCAATAAACATTCCCAAAAAAAGCAACAACAAATTTACTCATTTTTCCCCCCAGTAATTTCACAAAGATAATAAAAGAAAAATCGACTAAATTTCATTAGAAAACAGTAGTGAAAATAGCCAATTTACAAGCTCACAACGCAGCGCGATGCGACACTTTGTGAGCTTGCTATTTTCACTCGTTTGGGTCCTGGGGAGAGAACCACTCATATAGGCCACACGAGCACATTCTAAACCTATACGCATCGGATATTTGAAAATAGATTTAAAAGCTCATGCAGCATGTTATGAGCTCGTAGATCTGCTATTTTCAAAGAATTCTATAGAAAAAAGGGAAGCATTTTGAATATTCGTCGAAACAAAATATTCAGATGGGCGGGCGTGTCCCTGGCACAAAATATTTTTCAGATGGGGGGGGGGGGGGGGGGGGGGGGCGGGGGGGTCTGTGCGACAAATACATATTCCTTTGGGGGTCCTTCATTTGAGAACCGCTGCATGGTTTGAACCATCATTAGGAAGCAAGCCCAAATACGCAACTGCATTTTAGAAACAAGACCCCAAAAAAACCTGCAACTACCAATAATTTACAAGCGACTTCATAGAAAAAAACAAGCCCAAAGTTGCTTATAGTAAGAGGACATGGCATCCGTGGTCCCCGGCTTGGAAACGGTGCTCCCCTTTCTCCAACACCCAGCTGGTTTCAATAAGCTCTTCCCCCCCCCCCACCCCCCCTCAGAGGTCAGCAGACCCTGGTCCTAAATGAACATACATGTGGACCCTGACACATTTTTACAATAAAGCCAAGTGGTTTCGACCCCCCCCCCCCCCCCCCTATTTTTTTTAAATAAAATAAAATAAAATAAATAATAATAATAATAATAATAATAATAATAATAATAATAATAATAATAATAATAATAATAATAATAATAATACAATAAAATAAAAAGAAGGTTGGGGCTGGACCGGGGAACACCCCGCTGTTTTTGGGCGTTGGTCGCATTTTTATTTATTTAGTTATTTATTTCCATGTTTCCTATATTATTGGTTTTTCTTTTGTAGGTATACTGTAGGCTATTGTATTGTACATTATTGTTTCAAAAGATGAAAAAACTATTACGATTTTCAAAACAATATTCGAAAGTATTACCGGAGAAAAAAAGTTGTCGCTATATATATACAGTATAGCAACATATTAAACTGGGGGAAAGCTTTTCAGAAAACTTGAAAACAATTTAGAAAATCGGTAATTAAGAGACACTGAAAACAGCAGATCTACAAGCTCACAAGTCACAACGCATCACCTGGCGACAAATTGCACGATGTGTAGATCATCTAATTCCACTATGTATGTATACATTCTTATTATTTTTTTTAAATATAGGAAGTATTTAAGTGGTTCATTCATAATGTATTTTTGTACGTTTATGGGACCCCGGGGGAGACAGACACCACATGTATCTTTTGGGGTCTTGATCTGAAAAGGTTTGGGAGTGGGACCCCCGCCTGGCTGCACTGAGGAAAAGAAGCAGCTCTCTCTCTCTCTGAGAGAGAGGGCCTCACTAATATAGCCATCAAAGGCGGTTTGTTTTTCATACCTTCACCTCCCCAATATCTCTGAGATTTGGAAAACAGTCCAAATGGGAGGGTAACTCTTAAGCCTGGTTCTGGTTTGTACACTTCGTCGTTCGGTGGTATAACCCGCGGGGGCCCAAAAATAGCCGATCTACAAGGCGGGGACCTCATATGTCCAAAACTGTTACTTTTCACGATTCAGATTGAAAAATAGCAGCAGATCGACAAGCTCGAATCATCGAATGCTGATGTGCTACTTGTGGTGCTTTTGTGTGACGCTGTAGACTGGTCAAGTAGAGATTGTCGATTTACGAAAAAAAACACACACAAAAATGTTAAATATGGAGGTATCTATCCCGACAGCGACGGATTCCGGTATAGTATGTTGGCGTTGGTGTCACTGAGTTTAAGCAACGGACTGGAAGAAGCAACGATGCTACAGTAAGTTCACATGTTGTTATACATGATTAATTGCACATTAGCCCCACGACTTCTTCCTCTCGGCCTGGGTTCATCCCTGCCGTGACGTAATCCCATGTTGTGTAATGTGATGTCTGGAACGACCCCAACATCACATCCAGGATGTTTGCAAACCTCAGAATAAACTGTGTGTCATCATCGTGGGCCTAATACTAAACCAGAGAGGACGTAGAGTACGCACATCGACAGGTGGCTGCCGGGCTAAAGAGACTTCAGTCCATGGATGGAGCCCACACACACACCATATAAGGTACAAAAAAAGACTTCTTGGTGTATTTGTCAGACAAATAATACAATATAACGTATACAATCTGTATGGTAGAGTATGTTACTACAATATAACTTATACAATCTGTATGGTAGAGTATGTTACTACAATATAACGTATACAATCTGTATGCTAGAGTATGTTACTACAATATAACTTATACAATCTGTATGCTAGAGTATGTTACTACAATATAACTTATACAATCTGTATGCTAGAGTATGTTACTACAATATAATTTATACAATCTGTATGCTAGAGTATGTTACTACAATATAACTTATACAAACTGTATGCTAGAGTATGTTACTACAATATAACTTATACAATCTGTATGGTAGAGTATGTTACTACAATATAATTTATACAATCTGTATGCTAGAGTATGTTACTACAATATAACTTATACAATCTGTATGCTAGAGTATGTTACTACAATATAACTTATACAATCTGTATGCTAGAGTATGTTACTACAATATATCGTATACAATCTGTATGCTAGAGTATGTTACTACAATATAACTTATACAATCTGTATTCTAGAGTATGTTACTACAATATAACTTATACAATCTGTATGCTAGAGTATGTTACTACAATATAACGTATACAATCTGTATGCTAGAGTATGTTACTACAATATAACGTATACAATCTGTATGCTAGAGTATGTTACTACAATATAACTTATACAATCTGTATGGTAGAGTATGTTACTACAATATAACGTATACAATCTGTATGCTAGAGTATGTTATGCATTGACCCCGCCTCCCTCTGGTTCAGATGCGCAACCCCCGTGCCTGCAAAACCAATGGGGCCGCACCATAGAGTATATAAAAGGATAGAGACTGAACTGGCGTGAAGCTCCGCCCCCCCAGCTATTCATGTCAGTGGAAGTTGCTCAGTGGCGTTTTGAAGCACCCGGAAGACTGCCGGAAGTACCGTCTCAGAACGTCTACTTCCGCATTTGACCACCAAATTTTGGTGGTCAAATGCGGAAGTGCAACCGAGCGCTCAATGTTAAAGCCCAGCTGCACGGGGTTTCCCGGTCATGAATCCACGGGTCCGCCTGTAGTCCCTCCTCCTACCACTAGGGCCCAGAGCTTCAACGTTGAATAGCCTCACTGGCCCCTTGGGCCGCACACCCAACTTCTAGACCGCAAATAATCAGTGAATAATCAGTGAATAATCAGTGAATGGGGGTGATAGCCCAGAGTGAAAGGGGAGATGATCAGTGAATAATCAGTGAATGGGGGTGATAGCCCAGAGTGAAAGGGGAGATGTCGGTCAGTAAAAACTGAGAAATGTGTCAGGGTGAGTGGTGAGTTGCTACTCACTGTGGTGAATGAGGTAATGTTGTAGTTTTCTAACTTTAGAAAACTACACCACGGTGAGTTGCTTATCACCTAAAACTGGAGTATGAATGAGCCTTTGCAGGTCTGTAACTCTAGGGGCCCTATTATGCATGTCTTAAGTACCAGGTCTTATTACTTAACTTAAGACCTGGAGGCGTGATCAATGCCATTTGGCTATTCTGAGTGGCCAAAAAGCATTGACCACGCCTCCAGGTCTTAAGTTAAGTCATAAGACCTGGTACTTAAGACACGCATAATAGGGCCCTATGAGTGTACAAATGGAACCAAATGGACCAGGAATGGATCCATTTGTACACTCTCAGGGTGTCCTTGAAAGGTTTTAGGAATAAATCAAAATTCAATTAATACTTAAATAAAGTGCAGCTACAGTCAAACCAGCATTTTAAGCAGTATCCGCAGCTTAAGCGTGTGACATCATCGTACCGAGAAGTTACACGGGAACGCCTACTGAGTGGCGAAAAACACTTTCTGGCCTTAACAGCCCATACATCCAAACAGAAAAGTCCCACCTGATTGAATTAAACAACGTTAAACTCACCAACATTGCAGCTGTACGGAAAGCTTGAAATATCCTTTCTGCAAAGTGTTTGTTTCAAAAAAATCCCGGTGGAAAAGTGATGCATGTGCCAGAGCTATTTAGACAAGAGAGTTGCGTCATCTCTGTTCACTTCATGGGGCCAGTGCAATGGCGGCTCTGGGCGGCTATGGGGAGCCGAATAGTTACAAAGCCCTGGACCGGAAGTTGAAGGAATGCACTGGAATCTATGGGAGCCGAGTAGACAAGGCATGAGCAATGACTGTGACCTTTGTAAAAAAGAATCGATGCAGTCAATTGAAAGAAGACATGACGATATAATGGTATTTCGGATACCTTGTTTTCTGATTTGCAACCGATATAATTATATTGACGTCTCGAAAGACCACAATAAGAGCTTCTGACATGCTGCAGCTGGGTGCGTCTCAGTTTCTGAGCGGGTAGTATCGCGAGAATACTGCCCGCGAGAATACTGCCTTTCAGTTACTCAGTTACTACTATTTTAGTAATGGTATAATGGTAATGGTATAATGGTAATGGTATAAAAAAACATTACAGTCTCTTCTGGGTTCTCCTAGCCACAAAACCATTTCAAGATGGGGTACATGTCCGTCCGTCCACTGCCAAATGCACATCAATTCTGTGCAGTCTTTGACATGAAAAGGTTTGAGAACCCACTGCTTTAGATCAGCTGAGCTTTTGTTCGTTCCTGTTGTCCAAGACCCTCCTCATCTGCTTCCGTGTGTCCTGTTCTAACTATCACCCCCCCCCCCCCTCCATTGCAACCTCTTTGGCCCCATCTATCCTACGTGAGAACCTGTCCACAAAGGGCTCTCCTGGCCCCCCCACACCACCCCCGCCCCTCTCCTGGCCCCCCCCCACACCACCCCCGACCAATCGTCTCTCTGATACCCGACCCCACCTCCCTCCGAATCCCATCGCATCCCTGGGCTGTAAATCTTCAAGCTTCTAGCCCAGGGGTTCTCAACCCGTGGGTCCCCAAATTATTTTCAAAAAAAAAGAAAAAAAAAATATATTTTTTTAAATTTTATTTTCACGATTTTTCAAAAATAGCAGACCTACAAGCTCGTAGCGCGCCACTCGGTGGCGCGCTATGAGCTTGTAGATCTGCTATTTTTAAATAGCTAAATTATAACAATGCTTAAAACACCAAAAGGGGTTCCCGCCCAAAATGGTTTAAGGTTATTGTAGCAGTCAATTTATATTGGGGGTCGGGAGGGGGCGGGGCGGGGGTCCCGAGACATTGCCAAAGCATTTCCGGGGGTCCCCGGCCAAAAACGTTGAGAACCCCTGCTATACACACAGAAATGTTCCCTCAAACATTTTCATGTAAATGTAAATGACCACTAAAATTGACATGCATTTGGGAGCTTTCCGACTGGCGATATCACACAAAAACTGATATGGAGCGTTGCCATTGCATTGCGACGTAGCCTGAACCAATCAAATATAACCAATAAATAGTAGGGTATAGATCTCAACCAATGAAAGTGTTTTGGGGCCGCGAAACCTCGCTCAAATAGAGACTCTGCAAGCGAATATAGGTGGGGTGGACGACCCCACGGTGTGTTGTCGCTCTAGGTATGTCAGAAACTTTGTCACAAGATAAAACAGACACCAAGGAGTTCATTTTTTGTTATAACTAAATTTTCGACCAAAAATGTAGTTACTGCACCCTGGCTTTGTAGGGCAGGGGTTCTCAACGTTTTTGGCCGGGGACCCCCGGAAATGCTTTGGCAATGTCTCGGGACCCCCGCCCCCTCCCGACCCCCAATATAAATTGACTGCTACAATAACCTTAAACCATTTTGGGCGGGAACCCCTTTTGGTGTTTTAAGCATTGTTATAATTTAGCTATTGAAAAATAGCAGATCTACAAGCTCATAGCGCGCCACCGAGTGGCGCGCTACGAGCTTGTAGGTCTGCTATTTTTGAAAAATCGTGAAAATATATATATATATTTTTTGAAAATAATTTGGGGACCCCCTAAAATAATTTGGCGACCCCCCGAGGGGTCGCGACCCACAGGCATGCAGTATGCTCCCTCCCTCCCTCCCTCCCTCAGGGGTGTGACATCCATCTACACAGGGAGCCCTCCGTCCGTTCACATGAAGCACATGAAGGCTTCATTCTTCAATCCTGACACTTCTACAAAGTCTTCCCCACTGATGTTTGTCCTGAAAAACATCATCAGGTCACAGTTCAACGCAGCCTTTATTTTCCTGGAAAGTCACGCATGTTGAAATACAACGGGTTCTCGGCAGGTCAACTCCATGTGGGTCAGTGGGCCAGGTGGTGCACTCGCTGTCAACATCGCTAGGGGGCCAGTGTTGATTTCGTCAACTTAAACTAGGACCACCTTTTTTTCACTGAAGAACACGAAAAAAAAAACGAAATAAAAAGAAATAATATGATGACTGAAACTAAGGCTAAATATATTATATAGATATTAGGGATGTCACGTTCATTTGCTCCCGATATTTTGAGTACCTGTCGATACCAATTTTTCCCGATCCAGATCATTTAATGCCATATCACAATAGTACAAATCACAGACAATATCCAGTCTAATATCATGATATGGATATAATATTGATACTAGGGATGTCCCGATCACGTTTTTTTTCCCCTCGCGATCCGATTCCGATCATTTGAAAATGACGGGATTGGCCCCGATTGAACCGAGGCTGTTCTAACAGATCACACAATGGCCGTGCAATATTACAATCAAATAAATACAACCGTGGAACCGTGAAACACCTGTATAGCCCTATGTGGCCTTAGTGTTGTTGTGGTTTGTGTTTAATCCACTGTCAGTGTTTTATGGTGATTGGAGGGTGGAGTGGAGATTGGAGGAGTGGCTTGGTGTCTGGAGACAACTGGGCCTCATTTTCAATCAGCCAGCCACCAGCCTGGGAGAAGCTCCTCGTCAGTCTCTTGCCATCCGTCACCATGTGCTGCTGAATCCAGTCTGTAGCTAGTGTAGTGTCTGTAGGCTGTGTGCCTTACCTGCTCAGTGCCAAAGGTTTCTTTATTTACTAGGTGTTTAAAGAACAGACCAACCTAGTGATCGTTGTACTCAAACCTATCACAGTATCCCAAACCATTTTCCTGTGTGCATTCTGTCATAGAAGGGAAGCTGTATCTGGTAAGGGTGTGCTGCCATTTTCTTTTGTTGCCCAGTTTTGGCCCATTGTTTCTGTTTAGTCAGGAAGCCTAGATTGTGTTTTTTTTTGTGTAGTTCAGTATTGTTTTTCTTTTTCTAGGTAGGGCTGGGGTTTTGTTTGTTATTTTGGTCTTGGCCACCCTGACGACATAATACACTTGCCCTATCTCCTAGCTACTATGAGCTATTTTTCTCAATAAATGTAACTTTTCTGTTTACCCTGGTTTGTGATCTTTGTGATAGCAACACATATGTTACTCCTTTGGAGCCAGTACCCAACTTAAGGTCATATGGTCGTAATAACACCCCTGGTCTAGGACTCTCCAAACATGTTCACGTTCATTCCTTTTATATTAATGTTACGTTAGTG
The DNA here is from genome assembly GCF_951216825.1 of Electrona antarctica. NCBI lineage: Eukaryota > Metazoa > Chordata > Actinopteri > Myctophiformes > Myctophidae > Electrona > Electrona antarctica. The sequence continues at coordinate 19,474 of NW_027638058.1, read as the reverse complement.
CTTTGCCAATGGGGACCCACTTGCAATGTCCTCACGGACCATCAGAGGGCCCCGGACCACAGATAAGATAAGGTGTTTATTGTCACTGTGTGGGACATGTAACCACATTTTGTTTAGTGCATCCACTTAAAAAACAAATAGCAGCATCGACAAAGACATGCAGATATAGCAACATTATGCCATAATCTGTAAATCCGTCTGTCGTCAAATAAAACATCCATAATACATACAGTATGGGAGACCACGGGAAGGCATCCGTTCACTACATACTCTGTGTGTGTGTGTGTGCGTGCGTGCGTGCGTGCGAGCGTGCGTGCGTGCGAGCGTGCGTGCGTGCGAGCGTGCGTGCGTGCGTGCGTGCGTGCGTGCGTGCGTGCGTGCGTGCGTGCGTGCGTGCGAGAATGAGAGTCTGTCAATGCTGTCACAGTTCTAGGAAAGAAGCTGTTGTTTTGCAGTCACTTAGTCCTGACGCATATCTGGAGAGAATGGGATTATGAGTGTACATGTGCGTGTGTGTGCGCGTGCGTGCGTGTGTGCGTGTATGCTTCAAACATGTTGGGAACCACTACTGTATGCAGTCATCCATCCATTCCATAGCATCACATGGCTTCATTATTCAAGCCTGACACTTCCTCGAAACTATCAGGTCACACGGGTCACCTCAATGTGGGTCAATGACACAGACTTATCATTCCCAGGTGCTGCAGAATGACATTTCCTAAGCATGTTCTTCTGGGTCAACATGTTGTGCCCAAACGAACAAAACAAACGCACGACAAAGAACAAAGTAGAAACTGTCACGGCAACATTCATATTCGTGCACACGGGGCCGTGTCCACAGAGAATGCCTTTTGACTTTTGAGCTGAGGATCTCTCTGGATATCATGGGGTGCACATCTTTGGTCCGACGTCCCAACAGTCCTACACGCAACAGTCCGACACACTACCCCAAACCCTAACCGCACACGGAAGCCTTAGCCGGCCATATATGTCGGACTATTGGTACGGCGGACTAACGTATGTCCCCCGACATCATGTACATGGCGCTCACACACACAGTGTGGATATCATGTCCATAGTGCACACCACACACACACACACACACACACACACACACACACACACACACAGACACACACACACAGTGTGGATATCATGTCCATAGTGCACACCACACACACACACACACACACACACACACACACACACACACACACACACACACACACACACACACACACACACACACACACACACACACACACACACACACACAGTGTGGATATCATGTCCATAGAGCTGATCCACAGTGTGGATCAGTGTTGAGTCTGTTGACTTCGTAGAAAAATGTTCGTCGACTACCTTTTTTAACTGACGAAAACGTAATAAAAACTAAGCTGCGATGACTAAAACTAAATACTGTTGACAGTTTTGTCAACAAACATGTTACAAAAAGACAAACATGTCAGGGAGGGACTAGTGGAGAAGAGATCCAGTAGAACTAAGACAAGTCATCATGGGTGGGCGTGGGTGTCACAGACCGAATACGACGCACGTGCAGAAGTGTTACGTCACCGACCCTACCCCTGCGTTCTCAACCCAGCTCCGTGGTTTCCCTTTCCGTGATGCGATGGCCCGAGAACATACACGGACAGCGGACACACAACATTCACAGATAGAAAACAACAACAACAACACGAAACAACACAGTCAGTGGCCAGTTGGCCACACATCGCTGTCTGCTCTACTTCACCTCTCTCTCTCTCTCTCTCTCTCTCTCTCTTATTCACGGCAAAAAAACAGAAACATGGAACAACACAGAAACAACATGGTCAGTGTTCAAACATACATCACTGTTTGCCTTCGTTCACAATGTACGGTTTGTCTCACACTCAGACACACGATATTCACGGAGAGACAACACGGACCGCGTGGCATTAGACGCGAATGCGCCGCAGGCGCGCGAAATTCTAGCCATTTACAAATTCAGCATTGTAAGTAAGTAAGTAAGGAAGGAAGAGAGTGGTGGATGCTGGTTTCTTACCCCGTATTTGCACTGGCGGGAGGAGGCTCCGTACTGGAAGCGGCACTGCTCGTCTGCGTCGTACACCTGCCCCGGGGCCACTGTGGGGTACAGGAAGTCTCGTTTCACTGGTTCATTGTCCAGACACGTCCCCCGACCTGAGCTGTCAGAAAAACAAACCTGACACTAGGATTGTTTCTTACACAGAGCAACCCTATACCCTCCTTTCTTACACAGAGCAACCCCATATACCCAACCCTCCCTCCCTTCTTACACAGAGCAACCCTATACCCTCCTTTCTTACACAGAGCAACCCCATATACCCAACCCTCCCTCCCTTCTTACACAGAGCAACCCCATATACCCAACCCTCCCTCCCTTCTTACACAGAACAACCCCATATACCCAACCCTCCCTTCTTACACAGAGCAACCCTCCTTTCTTACACAGAGCAACCCAATATACCCAACCCTCCCTCCCTTCTTACACAGAGCAACCCCATATACCCAACCCTCCCTTCTTACACAGAGCAACCCCATATACCCAACCCTCCCTCCCTTCTTACACAGAGCAACCCCATATACCCAACCCTCCCTCCCTTCTTACACAGAGCAACCCCATATACCCAACCCTCCCTCCCTTCTTACACAGAGCAACCCTATATACCCAACCCTCCCTCCCTTCTTACACAGAGCAACCCCATATACCCAACCCTCCCTTCTTACACAGGGCAACACTATATACCCAACCCTCCCTCCCTTCTTACACAGAGCAACCCTATATATACCCAACCCTCCCTCCCTTCTTACACAGAGCAACCCCATATACCCAACCCTCCCTCCCTTCTTACACAGAGCAACCCCATATACCCAACCCTCCCTTCTTACACAGGGCAACCCCATATACCCAACCCTCCCTCCCTTCTTACAAAGAGCAACCCCATATACCCAACCCTCCCTCCCTTCTTACACAGAGCAACCCAATATACCCAACCCTCCCTCCCTTCTTACACAGAGCAACCCCATATACCCAACCCTCCCTTCTTACACAGGGCAACACTATATACCCAACCCTCCCTCCCTTCTTACAAAGAGCAACCCCATATACCCAACCCTCCCTCCCTTCTTACACAGAGCAACCCAATATACCCAACCCTCCCTCCCTTCTTACACAGGGCAACCCTATATACCCAACCCTCCCTCCCTTCTTACACAGGGCAACCCTATATACCCAACACTCCCTCCCTTCTTACACAGAGCAACCCCATATACCCAACCATCCCTTCTTACACAGGGCAACCCTATATACCCAACCCTCCCTCCCTTCTTACACAGGGCAACCCTATATAACCAACCCTCCCTCCCTTCTTACACAGGGCAACCCTATATACCCAACCCTCCCTCCCTTCTTACATAGAGCAACCCCATATACCCAACCCTCCCTTCTTACACAGGGCAACCCTATATACCCAACCCTCCCTTCTTACACAGGGCAACCCTATATACCCAACCCTCCCTCCCTTCTTACATAGAGCAACCCCATATACCCAACCCTCCCTTCTTACAACAGAGAAACCCTATATACCCAACCCTCCCTCCCTTCTTACACAGGGCAACCCCATATACCCAACCCTCCCTTCTTACAATAGAGAAACCCTATATACCCAACCCTCCCTCCCTTCTTACACAGGGCAACGCTATATACCCAGCCCTGGACACCTCAAGGACACTTCGACACTAACTCTGGGAGCCCAGGATCAAACTGGGAACCTCATGATTCCCATCCGGCCTCTCTACTGGCCACTCTACCCCTGAGACCCCCTGGAACCCCCACCATCCCCAAGGACCCCTGCACCCCACTTTGAGAACCACCAATGTCTACAGCCAGTGCTATTACTTTAAATGTAATAACGTCTATGTTTCTCATGTTTACAGCTCAGATACAGAATCCACGACGGAGCCAATAAAATGAAAAAAGGGCTATTAGGTCATGAGTCCAGCTCCAGGACTTTCTGTTTAGTCTGTTTGTCAGATGCGCTCCACAAAGAACAAAAAAAAAGAAACCAAGAACTAAAAAAACACCGTAATTTTGTTTTCTGGTAAGTTAAACGGCAGCCAAGAAGTGCATGCACACATGCACACGCGATCACGTACACATGCGTGCGCACGCATGCACACACTCAAGCACGCACACACAGAGTGGCTTTTGTTGCGGGGAGTCTTTCTTGTTTACGTTGGGTTCAAAGTGAGCTTACTGGGAGTATCTGTGTTCCCAACGGTGTTGAACCCATCCCATTATTTTTTTCCGCGCCTAATTTCAAACCAAATCAACCCGTTCAGATCCCTAAAACTTAACCCTAAAAATACTTCTTGCCCTGAAGTGGGAACCAAAGTGGGCGTGTCACTATTCAGGATGGAAGATGCAGATTGACTTGAAAAACTGTGATGTAACAATAAAGTTGATTCAGATATGTATAATAAACCATCACAAAAACTAAAGAACAGAACCAGTTCTGGAACCAAAGTTATTTTGGTGAGAAAGGGGCCTGTGTGGATGCTGTACTCTGAGGCCCATTTTCCACCAAAACAACTTTGGTTCTAGAACTGGTTCCATCCTGGAACCTTGGTGCTTTCACGGAACCGGTGGCCATGTTTTGGTTACAGTTCCAAAACAACTTTTAGGGTTCTGCATATTAGATGGGAAAAAAATAACTGAACCTGTTCAACCCCCTGTGGAAAAGGGGCCTGCATGGGTGAAGAAGATGCTGCTATAGCCTCACAGATGACCACGGTTCCCATCCGGCCGCTGTACCGGCATACATCGGCCGGATGGGAACCGCAAGGTTCCTAGTTCGATCGCGGGCTCCCCCACAGTTGTGTCGAAGTGTCCTTGAGCAAGACTCTGAACCCCGAATTGCTCCCGATGAGCAGCTTGGTGGTTGGATCTCCATATTGGTGAAACGTGGGACAAACTCCAATTCGTATCTGTCGGGTGGGAAACCTCATTATGTCCAAAATGGTTACTTTTCAGGATTCATATTCAAAAACAGCAAAAGTAGCATATCTGCAAGCTTGCTAATTTTGCTGTTTTTGTGTGACGCTGTAGCAGTATGATCAAAGGGTTCATTTACGAAGAAAGAAACCCTCAAAAAGTTAGAATATGTAGATAAGAGGTTTCTGTTCTTTTCTCTGGCTATTGGCCACAGCAGTGGATGTTTACAATACTGTCCTAAGCCATAGGAATAACATATTTATATGTTTACAATACTGTCCTAAGCCATAGGAATAACATGTTTACAATACTGTCCTAAGCCATAGGAATAACATGTTTACAATACTGTCCTAAGCCATAGGAATAACATGTTTACAATACTGTCCTAAGCCATAGGAATAACATGTTTACAATACTGTCCTACGCCATAGGAATAACATGTTTACAATACTGTCCTAAGCCATAGGAATAACATATTGATGTTTACAATACTGTCCTAAGCCATAGGAATAACATGTTTACAATACTGTCCTAAGCCATAGGAATAACATGTTTACAATACTGTCCTAAGCCATAGGAATAACATGTTTACAATACTGTCCTAAGCCATAGGAATAACATGTTTACAATACTGTCCTAAGCCATAGGAATAACATGTTTACAATACTGTCCTACGCCATAGGAATAACATGTTTACAATACTGTCCTAAGCCATAGGAATAACATGTTTACAATACTGTCCTAAGCCATAGGAATAACATATTTACAATACTGTCCTACGCCATAGGAATAACATGTTTACAATACTGTCCTAAGCCATAGGAATAACATGTTTACAATACTGTCCTAAGCCATAGGAATAACATATTTACAATACTGTCCTAAGCCATAGGAATAACATATTTACAATACTGTCCTAAGCCATAGGAATAACATGTTTACAATACTGTCCTAAGCCATAGGAATAACATATTTACAATACTGTCCTAAGCCATAGGAATAACATGTTTACAATACTGTCCTAAGCCATAGGAATAACATATTTCAAAGCTCAAATTCAGCGGTATTCTCCTTTGGGTACTACGGACCTAGCTCGACCGAGGCTATAAATCGTCTCGGGGTCTGGTCTATATATAGAACTCAATAATCGAGCGCGAGAGTTAAAAAGAAAAAAAAGAAAAGAAGACATGCGTCTCTCTCTGAAAGCGCTGTGGTTCTCTGTCTCTCTCCATAAGCTTGAGTCAGAGGATTCTTTTTGAGACAAAACATTACTAAAAGTATTTACTATAACACTGTGTTCTTTTCTGTGGCAGCAGCAGCAACGTGCGGTGGAATGAAATGCCTCCGCCAGTCCCTCGAAAGGAAAAATGGGCTCCGTGACAACATAAACTCAGCTAGACTTTGATTGATGATTGACAGACAGACAGACAGACAGACAGACAGACAGACAGACAGACAGACAGACAGACAGACAGACAGACAGACAGACAGACAGACAGACAGACAGACAGACAGACAGACAGACAGACAGACAGACAGACACCTGGTCCCAGAATGGAAGATAGAGAGGAAAGGAGAGGAACTGTGAGAGAGAGACACACACACACACACACACACACACACACACACACACACACACACACACACACACACACACACACACACACACACACACACACACACACACACACACACACACACACACACACACACACACACACACACACACACACACACACACACACAACAAGGTTCTCGTCAGGCACAGTGGTGGAAAGTAACAAAGTACATTTACTCAAATACTGTACTTTGAGTAGTAATATGTACTGTATATACCATGTATGGATATTATGCGTATGCATATTCAGACAAAAACAAGTACTGCAGTGCATTTTATAACGGGTCCATAGAGAGCTCTCTCTCCTCTCCTCAAGACGTTCATTTCACACTCTCAAGAGTTACATTATTGTTAAACATCTGCATTACTTAATTTACATGAAGTCTACACAATTAGAGAATGTAAAATAATCGTTATTTTGTTAACGTTTGCCTGTTATCTCTCCTATGGTACCACATCAATACAGCATGGAATTGTGGACAAATCCTTATCCAACAGTAACACAATATTGAGGCTAAATCTCATCAAATGGTGGTCCATGGCTCAAATACCAAATAAATAATGGGCCTTGATATGAAAAGGGTTGAAAACCACTGCCATGATGCATTGATCCACATGGAAACTCATCAGCGTTTTCTCTAAATACAGCAGACACACTCCATCATGCACGGTCAAATCCTCTGTGTTAATGAATGAGTGCACAAATGTAACCAAATGGCACTTGGATTTCATTGGTACACCGTCAGTGTAACAAGTTTAAAGTTTAAAGGTATATTCAGTGATTTGACTTAATTCAAATATCACTTATTTTTTCTTTTTTTCTGGATAATTCTCCCTACTATAGAGTGTGCTGACCATATAAGGAGTTCCTCCCTGTCCCCAGTGAGCCCCTGAGGTCAAAAAACCCTAGTTTCAGTTTTGGTGGCGGGTGGCAAAGCCTTCATCCAATCAGGATGAGAGGGGCCTTCCTCCAATCATGATCGAGTGGGGGCGGGCCTTGGTGCACATGCTGTTGGCCTGTTGCACTTCCCCCCACTGTAGAGCGTGCATGTGCACATTTTGTTACCGGGGCGGACCGGGTGGTTTTCCAAATCACCCAAATCACTGAATGCTCCTTTAATTATAAAAGCTATTCTTTGGCGCTCGCGAGTCACAACAAAGGCTTCTTGTCCTTAAACGACACATGAACGCCCTGTGATGACAGGGGAACGACAGTGAACTATAAGAAAGATATAATAAAGTAACCAAGTACATTTACTTAAGTACTGTACTTAAGTACAATTTGGAGGTATTTGTACTTTACTTGATTATTTCCAATTTCCAGTACTTTTACTCCACTACATCTCAGAGGCAAACATTGTACTTTTACTCTACTACATTTATTTGAAAACTTTAGTTAATCCATTGAGACCTGGAACGCATCCATGTCACGTTAGCGTTTAACCACATTAACCATTAAATGACAATGTAGTATGCAAAACTTGTACAAATAAACTCCATGCACTGGTGCTAGTATGTGTGTGTATCCATAAACCATTCTTCAAAAAACAACCAAACAAAGCGTCACATATTACACCAGCATGCAAGCCAGGCCAAAGCCACAGCCAAACTTGTTTACTTGCCAGGGGGGGGGATGGGAGATAAAGCCTGTGACATATCCAAGCATCTGAGGGAGGGTGAGAACGCTACAGTAAGTAGAGTTTACAGACAGACACAACTGAATCAACCTCGCTGTAATGAAAAACATAAAAGCAAAAACGCAAGCAGTGACGACGATGCCAAAAAACATAACTCAACAGAAAGACTATAATACGGGGTGGGTTCAACTGTTCTTCAAGAGTAAAATAAGAGGTCTTACAGTATTTGTCTGTCTTTGTATAAGCCTAATTTATATGCTTCAGCGGAGGAGGAAAAATGTGTCATTAGAAAAAATGTCAACCGGCAAATTACCTACATTTCAACTGAAACGTGTTGAGTGTCAACACTTTCTTTCAGTAGAACGTGATGTCATTAAAGGATATATTTCACTTAAAAAAAACTTTTCGTCTACTCAGGCTCATGTGAACACCCCGGGCAGTTTTGATCCAGTGCTCGATTCAGTATTTAGATATTTGATAGTCATTTTAGCTATTTATTTTAAATACTTTTTTTGGAAAAGAATAAGGAGCAGAAGGAGGCACGGAGGACACAAAAACATTATTAACTAGAAAAAGTGCCCTTCCGGGCACATGTCTCCACCAGGAGGATAGGAGTGTGTGTGATGTTTGGCAAAATGTTTAGGAGTGATATATATAAACGTTTTTTGCAACAATTTTCTTCATTTTGTTGAGGAAATGCAGAGCCAGATCACTCATAGCATCTCTGAGGATAGAATTCTGGATGAGCAGGACATGTGCAGCATTTTGTACAAAACGGGCCACTCCTGAAGACTTTGGAAGGCAATCAGTGTAGAATCTGAGAAATCAAACAGACTCGTCTTGATCACATGACTACAGAGATCATGTATACCGATTTGTATGAGATTTGGATGAAATCTGTGCGACTAATATAAACAATGTGTTTTGCAGAAATCGGCCTCATGGTGGCGCTATAACCGGCAGATGTGGAGGGATGCAGGGAAAATGTTTTTCCATGGCCTCTAGGGAGTGCGCATACAAAGTTGTACACAGATCGATGCAGTTATAGGTAAAAACAGGAATTGCCCTGTTATAGCGCCACCATGAGGCTGGTTTGGAAAATAAATTGTGTCATGTCGTCCTCAGCCTAGTGGAAATGTGCGTGTATAATTTCACGGAAATTGCACACTGTGTTTGTGATTTGTGGCATTTTGTTCGAAACGGACCAATCATGTGAGCTTTGGAAGCGAATCTTAGCCAATCAGGAAGGAAGATGGGAAATGGTGCAGATCCGTGTTGATCACATGACTATGGAGATAGTGTATACCGAATTGTGTGATGTATGGATAAAATGTGTACGAGTAATCTACAGAAATGTGTTTTGCCTAAATCGGCCTCATGGTGGCGCTATAACAGGCCGTTGAGGAATATTTGGGGCAGAGGTTGGTCGTTGGCATCCAGAGAGTGTGTGTGCAAAGTTTGGCATGGATCGGGCCAACGGTGCCGGAGATTAGCTGGTAACAGACGGACGGAAGGAAGGACGGAAGGAAGGACGGACGCACACACGCACACACACACACACGGACGGAGTGCAAAACATACTCTCTCCCCATGCCTTCGGCCTGGTGGAGACAAAAATAAATGAAAACAGTAAATGAATAAACACGGTCCCCTCACACATTAGGAGGGCAGTATCAGTCACCATAAAAAGGATGGGTGTTTTCGATGAATCTATCATGGTTAAAATGGAGTTTGAACCTACAATGGGTTTGTATAGGAAGGGGGCAAAAATGAATATCAAATATCTAAATACTGAATCAATCAACTATCTGTGGTGTTCACATAAGCCTGAGTAGACGATAAAATAACCAACAGGTTTTTTGAAAGTGAAATATCCCTTTAAGTGTAATTTTTTTCAGAGCGCTGCCTAATGTAATGTTAGGAGTGTGTAGCCTAATAAGTGAAGGGTTTGGGAACCCTTTAATCCAAACTGTGAATCAGGCAGTATAATTGGCTGTGTACAGCCTTTCCAACAGGGCAGACACATTCACCTACTATACCGCTACTAGTAGACACATTCCCCAAGTCTCCATATACTGGTACTAATACTGAACTAATGGAGACTTGTTTTAATGCCAAAACACCGTCCCCCTGTTTCTGAATAGTTCTCCAGGGGACGCTGTCGGCTAGCGCCCCGCGGGGAGGACTTGATCCTCTCCAGGGATGCGGAACGTTGAGTGCTGACAGATTTCCCGTGAATTGTTTATGGAATTCCCACTTGAGGCGAGTGGCGGTCGAGGAGAGCTTCAAAGTTCTCTCGGGGCACCGTTGTCAACAACAACCCCCGTGTCCTTTTCAGAAGTGTGAATGTCGGAACCGTTTTTTTTGAAGAGGACAGTTCATCCTGGAACCTTTGGGCACGTTCCACCACGTTTTCCACAGAGCCTGCATTGTTCTTTTGAGAGACTCATCGTTCCTGGGAAAGTGGCAGAGAGCCTGAACGCTTCTCCTTTTGTGGGGGGAGGGGGGGGCTGGGGGGGTGAATCCTCTGATGTAAATATTAATGCCACAACACTGAGAAACCTTTTCTCCTGTCTGTCTATGTATCTCACCAGTGGGTTCTTCCCCTCAATCCCCCCCCCCCCCCCCCCCCCCTGACTACTGCTGCCTGCTCCGCGCGCACACGCACACCCACACCCACACCCACACGCACACGCACACACACACACACACACACCATGAACTCTTGTACTTACTCCAGGAAGCTGGTGATGTAGTCTTTGCTGCAGGCGGACCAGGAGAAGGGGTTGGTGTTGGCCGTAATGTGAGCCGCCATCAGCTTGGCCGTCTCGTGGCCTTTGGTGCCGCAGGAGTTCCCGATGCCGTCGTGGTTCATCCCGAAGCTGAGAGGAAACGAAACGGTAGGAAATAAATGCTGATTCAGTAAGCAAGTAAGTACAGTACATTTTAGTTATACTGCATACGTTGGTTAGAGCAGGGGTTCTCAACGTTTTTGGCCGGAGACCCCCGGAAATGCTTTGGCAATGTCTCGGGACCCCCGCCCCGCCCCCCAATATAAATTGACTGCTACAATAACCTTAAACCATTTTGGGCGGGAACCCCTTTTGGTGTTTTAAGCATTGTTATAATTTAGCTATTCAAAAATAGCAGATCTACAAGCTCATAGCGCGCCACCGAGTGGCGCGCTACGAGCTTGTAGGTCTGCTATTTTTGAAAATTCGTGAAAATAAAATGTAAAAATAAAACTTTTTTTTCTTTTTTAATAATTTGGGGACCCCCTAAAATAATTTGGCGACCCCCCGAGGGGTCGCGACCCACGGGTTGAGAACCCCTGGGTTAGAGATACTAACAGTCCCACAACAACACTGTTGCTCCCGACATGCGTGGCCGGTTACAACTAACCAGTGGGCGGTTAAAACTCACCCGTGGCTCCCGACATGAGTGGCAGGTTAAAACTCACCCGTGGCTCCCGACATGAGTGGCAGGTTAAAACTCACCCGTGGCTCCCGACATGAGTGGCAGGTTAAAACTCACCCGTGGCTCCCGACATGAGTGGCAGGTTAAAACTCACCCGTGGCCAGGGTAAAACTAACCCGTGGCTCCCGACATGAGTGGCAGGTTAAAACTCACCCGTGGCTCCCGACATGAGTGGCAGGTTAAAACTCACCCGTGGCTCCCGACATGAGTGGCAGGTTAAAACTCACCCGTGGCCAGGGTAAAACTAACCCGTGGCTCCCGACATGAGTGGCAGGTTAAAACTCACCCGTGGCTCCCGACATGAGTGGCAGGTTAAAACTCACCCGTGGCTCCCGACATGAGTGGCAGGTTAAAACTCACCCGTGGCAGGTTAAAACTAACCCGTGGCTCCCGACATGAGTGGCAGGTTAAAACTAACCTGTCGCAGGTTAAAACTAACCTGTGGCTTCCTGTGAGGTTAGGTTTAGGGTTTGGGTTTTGGGTAGGGTGTCTGACTAATGCCTGTCGGACTGTTAGTACTGTATGTCGGACGAAACACATGCAATGAACCACAACACAAACAGTCAAGTTAAAACAAGGCATATAAGAGCAATAACGCATGAAGAAATAAGTGTGTGTGAGGTAAAAACTTCATGAGACAGAATGCTTACGAAACAAATAGCTCTTAAAACCATCAACTGAATCAGCATTCTTTACAGCCCAAAGGCGGAGCGTTCCATAGTGTAGGAGAGACCACTGCAAAGGCCCGGAAGGTCACGCTGAGTTTGAGTCTGGTGGCGGGTATATGATCAGAAGGCCTTTGTCAGAGGACCTGAGAGATCTCACATTGGTCTATTTACAACTTAGCCAATTTATCAGACGCTCTTCTTAACCCAGAGAGACTTACAGAAAGGCTACGGAAAAGTTTGAGAAGCTCTGTTGTAAGTGTTCCAGAGTGCGAGGATGTGTCCCCTCGCCGTGTGTCGCGGCCAGTCAGTCTGCGTGAAACAGCTGTGTGAGAGGCAGCCAGGGTCAGAGGGCAAAGCTCTTGTCTGGAGCTCAACAGGAACGACAAAGTTCTAATCAGCACTCTGGAAGACCCATCCCCCCCCCCCCCCCAACACCCCCATCCCCCCGCCTGTCAATCAATAAACCTGCAGGTTGGAACAGGCTCTGGGGGGAGGAGAGAGAAGAGGGTTCTACGTCTTATTGTTGGACAAATCATCACACTTATATAGACATTGGTTCGCAACCATCATTTTGTTGAATAAAACTATGACGATTCTTTTTTTTTTACGATAAGTAAAACGCAGCATGAGTCAACATGGACGAGTTGCTCGGGCTACGTGATGCGTAAATGACATGGGTAAAGTTAAACAACACACAGAAATACTTAAAGGATGACTTCACTTCACCCATTTTCATCTTCATATTGGCTCTATGCACACAGAATATTAACTCTTCCTACTTCTGGACCCCTTCCCTACCTCCTTCACAGGTGTTACCGATGATACTAATGAAGGCTCTGTTCCATTCTGGTCAAACAGAGTCAGGATGCTGCTATTGAGCATGTTGGCTCACTGGAAACACTCGCTACACCAGTGGGTCTCAAAGTGTCCTTGAGTGGGTTCCAAATGGCCCTGTACGGGTGTGCAAATACAACCTTACGGGTTCATTTGGTTCTATTTGTACACTCTCAGAGTTACGGCGGTCCTTGAAATGATTAAAATGGTATCTTTGGAAAACTAAGAAAAGGATCCGCACACTGTCGCAAACAAAAATGTTGCTCTTTATTAAATCGACGTTTGTGTAATCAGGCCTTCGTCCGGACGGGCAATACAGGGCCCAATAACCATCAAACATCATTGTGCCCTGTAACACCGTCCTAAAGGTCTAACGACCGATCATTTATTAACGCAAGAACAATAGTCAAACAATAGACAAAAAATAATTTCATAATGAGAGTTGTACAGTTGGAGGCCATCGATATTGTCCTTTTCTTTTTGCTGAGGTTTGCGTGATCTGCGCAAAAGGACAGTTAACCCATTTTGGGCGGGAACCCCTTTTGGTGTTTTAAACATTGTTATAATTTAGCTATTGAAAAATAGCAGATCTACAAGCTCATAGCGCGCCACCGAGTGGCGCGATACGAGCTTGTAGGTCTGCTATTTTTGAAAAATCGTGAAAATATTTATTTCAGAAAACTGATTTAGAAGGATTTTTTAAAGTTTTGAGGTCAGGTCTAAATGGGTCAAATGATAAGGGACAATATCGGTGGCACCCAACTGTAGTTAGGACCGGAGAGTGATGACCAATTATATATGAAGGTAGGTTGAAAATGGGTGACGTCGTCCTTTAACACGTCGGATCCGTATGACAGTATAACTGTCCTATAAATGGATGACGCTGGGTACAGATGACGAGCAGGCTCTTCTTAAAGGCGTTTGATATCACTATAACATTGCCTCGCTGTGTTTCATTTTTGAGTGGTGCAACCACTCCTATAGACAGCTATATGTGTGTGGCTGTGTCCCTGGACCCTGGGTCCCTGGGTCTGTCCCTGAATGTGTGCGTGCACGAAAATAGCGTTATAGCGTTTGTTCACCACCAACTGTCAATGTTGCACAGCCTAACACACAGACACACACAGGCCAGGGAGGAGGGCCTGTACAGTACAGTACAGTACAGTACAGTACAGTACAGTACAGTACAGTACAGTACAGTACAGTACAGTACAGTACAGTACAGTACCACTCACTTCAGATGGGTCTGATTTTTGAAACCGCTCCGGTTGCTATGCACGGTTGCCAGGGCCCCGCCTGAATTGCTTTTGTTTCTCAATAGCCGTTAGCTTCTGTTTTAGGCAGCACCTTTGCAAGCTTTTTTCTCGGAAACGAATGCGCTGTCCGTGGTGTTGAACAGATCTGCGATGTTCGGAGGTCATTTCTGATTATCTGGTGAGCTCGATGGGAACATTGGCATTTTATTGAGCAGCGGTCCCCAAACCTTTTTGGCCGTGCACCCCTGTTACCTCCTGACCTAGCTGACGCACCCCCCCAACGCTCAGTCTCGCTGTATTTGGCCGAAAATGATAACATTTTTAATATGATTATGGCAAATAATCACAGAATGTCACTGCATGCAGCTGCTGTATACTCCCACAGCTGCTCTATACATCTCCTTAATTACAACAGTGGTTTACCGGATTTTGCCGTTTGTGTTAAATAACACCATAAGACTGCCATTACCCTTTTCATGTTACGCACCCCCTAGAGGGCGGTCGCGCACCACAAAGGGGTGCACACCACAGTTTGGGAACCCTTGTTCTAGAGCAAGGATATTGGCCTTATGTTATCTCTGTAGCATTAACACTAATACCTTAGCATTCAAGATGGAAGCCAAAACCAGACGCGAGTCATAGTGGAATAGCCTGAAGGCACCTAATCACCACCACTTTTGTCCACCAGATGGCACTCAATGTGTTAACACCTTGCTTGCCCGGACCTATTTAATCCATTAATAAAATGTGCCCATCATTTATAGTGCCCGGACCACTTTTACCGGCGGCACCGGAAGTTGTTGTGAATGTCTGTGTAGCAGCTAACAATAGCCACACCACTCTAGAGTCGATCGACAACAACGGGAGGTAAGAATAAATCTATCGCGACTAGCGACTGGACCGCGACTAGCGACTGGACACGGGATGATTTAGATCGCGAGTTATGAACGTTTTAAGATTTTCGTTTTCGTCCGCTAAACAGGCAGGGAACATTTTCGATGACGTGTCACTGTTGTGCAACACCGAGGATTGGGCAACAAGCGCTCCTAGGCTGTGGAGCGATGCGATCGGTTTTGATATCATTAATCTCTGTCCTATTTATCAATCTCCGCCTTGGGCACTTGACCATGAACTTGAACTTGACGATGATCTCCATCCTTGGGCCTCCATGATGTTAACAGCCAGAATGAGTTTACTGTACATTTCTCTCTACTTGACAGTAAAGTAGGCAGGAATCGTTGGGAGAGAGAGAGAGAGAGAGAGAGAGAGAGAGAGAGAGAGAGAGAGAGAGGGAGAGAGAGAGAGAGAGAGAGAGAGAGACAGAGAGAGAGAGAGAGACAGAGAGAGAGAGAGAGAGAGAGAGAGAGGGGGAGAGAGGGAGAGAGAGAGAGAGACAGAGAGAGAGAGAGAGAGAGAGAGGGGGGGGGGGGGGAGAGAGGGAGATGGGGAAGTGGAAAAATGCTGAAACAAAAACATTATGATTGTCTGCGTCATCGAGAGACGGTGAAAGACTTTGAGGATGGCTCAAATGTTTTTGTAACGCGTCACCGCTCGTCACACTGCTGTGTCGGACAGTGACATTCAGAAGGTCACCGACAACGCGTTGTGAGCTTGTAGATCAGCTATTTTTGGCTACGAAATTTGGTGTAGACCAAAAAGTCCAAGTCCAAGGTTCAGTTTACTAAGCCTAGAAGGTTTTCACCAAGTGTTCACCAAAGCCCAATAATTAATCAGTGTAACAATTCATTTTCTTTCTTTCTTTTCTGAGTCTGAGTATAATATTAAAAGTTAAAAGCTCACATTACAGCAAAGGAAGTCCAAGTTTTTCCCCTTTTCCTATATGCTGTCCGCGAAAGCACAAATCAGATATAATGTATATAACAAACGCGGAGCCGGGCCACATCGCGCATGCCTCCGAACCTGTTTTTCTAAGTCCCGGCGTTTATGACATTTTAGCCTACTCTGGAAATAAATCAGGCAACCGGTTGAAACCCCCGCTGCAGAAGCAGCGAGTATTTTTTTTTATATAACGTCCTCTCTCTCTCTCTCTCCAAGCAGAGACTATTTTTACAACAGGGCCCGTAACAGAAGCAGACATAAGACATAATAAAGGAAATGGCCATCTCGCTGAACCCCACCAGAGGGGGATACGTAGACTAATACATCATCATTATTTTTGCTTTATATTCAGGACGAGAGAGCCAGAGGTATGTGTGTGTATGTGTGTGTGTGTGTGTGGACACACATAGAAACCTTGTATGCAAAAAAAAGAAAGAAAGAAAGAAAGAAAGAAAGAAAGAAAGAAAGAAAGAAAGAAAGAAAGAAAGACAAGTTTCTTTTTGAGCAGTGCTTAACCGCTCCAATGACTGGTCGCGTGTGTATGTCTGTATGTATGCCTATCTGTCGGTCTGTTTGGGGTACGAACAACAATACCGCTGGGTGACCTAAAGTGGCACTGTTGAGCAGGGCCATTCACACCGAGCACTATAACTAGAAATGCACTCCGTCGAGGTGCCAACTTGCGCCTTGAGCGCGCAAGTACTGCTACGAACTAATGTCTATTACAACTGCTGTTCTAAATCCTTTAGACCCGTTATTGACCTACCTTGAAACGCACCTTAGTTACATCACCATCAACAGCCAATAAGGGACCACCATTCTTACCCCGACATACATACATACCCAGCCAATCACCAAACGTACCTTAATTACGTCATCAGGAATAGTGGTCACCTATTGGCCTTTGGACACCGACATACTGTACCCAGCCGATTACAGTACCTGCACGCTCTGCTTGTGTAAGTAGTAACTGCAGCCAGTCGGCAGTGTTGTTGAGCAGCCGGCACCGTTCAGATCACACAGGTGTGATTTTTATATTCTTAATCAACCGTGACCAATTCTACAAAATGTCTTCGAAATCTTAAAGGTTTTCTGTTGCTATATCAGTGGTGCTCAAACGTTTTCATGTCAAGGTAAATTAGGTCCCTCACTACTTCGGAGGGAGTGAAATCCAATTACAACTGAGCAGTGCCAGACCAAATCTACCACAGGCTATTTGTTTTTATTTTTTTTGGGCAATGGCAAATACTTTTTGGGAACCATTGGTGTCAGAAGATGTTGGAGCAACAACACTCACTTGTGGCCGATCTCGTGTGCGATGGTGAAAGCAGAACCGAGGCCGATGTCTTCATTGATGCTGCAACTTCTCTCCGGCTCACACATTCCAGCAACGGAGGCCAAGCCTACGCACACACACAAGCACACACACGCACACGCACACGCACAGTCATTGGTCCGACAAATGATAACCCACCTCATCTCCTAACCTAACCATAACCGCAAGCACGGGAGCAGACGCTAGTCCGACATGCGGATGCATGTCGGACTAATGCCCTGTCTGAATTACATGCGGTCCCCGTTTTCTCCTCAGCGCTATGTCCCTGTCAATATATATTTTTAAGGCACCCGTGGTCTGTGGTTGAGATTAATGGACAACATCAATTGAAACGTTGCTGCACATACCGGAATTACCAGTGGTTTGATATCGAGGTTGATATGAATCGCACACAGCTTGAACTGCAGCAGAAGCTGATGCTTTTGATGGGGAGGGGGGAGAGAGAGAGAGAGAGAGAGAGAGAGAGAGAGAGAGAGAGAGAGAGAGAGAGAGAGAGAGAGAGAGAGAGAGAAAGAGAAATCTGCTGTTTGTTTAACGTTACCAGCTTATTAAAGTGAAACAATTGTTAACAGGAATTTTGACTGTAGGCAATGGTGTATGTATATATGTGGGTGTCATGAGTCCGCAAGGGTGACATTTTTCAAGCTGGAGCAACCTACGCACGTAAGATGTCTGTCCAATAGCTCGGCTTCGCCAAATTATTGTGTGATTTGTATCCACCAAAAACGGCTGTCTAACAGAGTGGTTTTCAACCCTTTTCATAATTATGAAGGCCCATTATTTATTCTGCATTTGAGCCACGGACCACCATTTGATGAGATTTAGCTTCTCGGACCCAAAATATTTTGTTGTCGTTGGATAAGAATGTGTCCAGAATTCAATGTTTAACAATAATTGAACTCTTGAGAGTGTAAAATGAAACCAAATTGACCTGTACGGGTACATTTGGTTTAATTTTACACTCTCAAGAGATAAAGATCTATAAGGGTCCATTTGGTTACCAACCCTGGTTGAAGACCACTGGTCTAACATGCCGAACAAAACGGTGCAGTGGGGTTCCAACACTTCCAACGTCTTTGCAGTAATAATAATGGGGGATATCTGGGGGTCCCTGCTGGCACAGAGATAATAATCATGGTGGATATCTGGGGGTCCCTGCTGGCACAGAGATAATAATCATGGGGGATATCTGGGGGTCCCTGCTGGCACAGAGATAATAATCATGGGGGTTATCTGGGGGTCCCTGCTGGCACAGAGGTAATAATCATGGGGGTTATCTGGGGGGTCCCTGCTGGCACAAGACGTTTTCAAATCCGCGGCCAAATAATTATCTTTTTGGGGGTCCTTGGCACAAAAAAGTTTGAGAACTTATGCCAGGTAATTGTCGACATGGCATCCTATAGTGTGTATAGTTTCAATGTACAGATGGGGGGGGTTCTACTGTTACACTGGTGATAGGTATTTGGTTTACCAATGATCCCAGATGACTATTTCTATGCATTTGATGTATTACCTTGTGTTGTCCTGTAAATCGCTCTGGATTAAGAGCGTCTGCTAAATACCTATAGAACTACTGATTTAGAAGGCATTTGTAGAATGGGCCTGAGGTCCGAATGGGTGGGAGTGGCGGTAGGTTTCCCAGTCACTGCAGGCCACCGCAGGGGAATATAGTTTAGCATTACTGGCTAGACTTTTAGCCTGCCTCGGCATACAGTTACTGCTTGAAAATGTCTAGACGAGAGCTAGATTTATACATTTCAATGCTTGTAACAAGGGACCACCTAGGTAACACAAG
>NW_027638059.1:0-11621 GCF_951216825.1 Electrona antarctica | reverse complement strand
ACAGGACTGTAACTCTGAGAGAGTACAAAAGGAACCAAATGGACCCTTACAGGACTGTAACTCTGAGAGAGTACAAATGGAACCAAATGGACCCTTACATGACTAACTCTGAGAGAGTACAAAAGGAACCAAATGGACCCTTACATGACTGTAACTCTGAGAGAGTACAAATGGAACCAAATGGACCCTTACATGACATAAGGTCATTACACACTGGCGAATTAGCGACGCGAATTAAAAATTCGACACGGAGCGAACACCGGAGCGAACAAATAAAGAGCGAAAACGGTCGCATTTTCGCACATTCGCACATTCGCCACTGATGTGGAAGCTTGCATTGACTTCAATTGGTTTTAAAAAAAGGCGAATTATTCGCACGAATAAATCGCGTCGCTAATTCGCCAGTGTGTAATAACCTTAACTCTGAGAGAGTACAAATGGAACCAAATGGACCCTTACATGACTAACTCTGAGAGGGTACAAATGGAACCTTACATGACTAACTCTGAGAGAGTACAAATGGAACCAAATGGACCCTTACATGACTAACTCTGAGAGAGTACAAATGGACCCTTACAGTAACTCTGAGAGAGTACAAATGGACCCAAATGGACCCTTACAGGTCCATTTGTACTCTCTCAGAGTGAAATTAAAACGTTTGAGAACCACTGGTATAGTAACTGTATAACACATACAGTGGTCTGACAGTGTGATGAAAAGGAAAACAAATCTTCTTCAATCTCGGAAACCGGGTCTGAAAAAAAAAAAACGGTTCCTCCTGGTCCCAACCCTAATTACGGCCGCGTACGGTCGTGTTACTGTAGTATCGGGTTTCATTTTGGTAGATCATTCCAAAGTGTGGGACACCATATTCTTTCTTTCCTTTCTGATGGATAGGAGAGAGTCCACCGCGAGATGCTGGAAAACATGACTGCATCCCTTGGACTGCAGGAACGAGTTTATAAGAGCAGACAATGGGCTGTCCTCGCAGCAAACTCGATGTGGATAAGAGGATCGGGGGGTAGGGGGGGGGGGGGGGGAGGGGATGTGTGCGCTTGTGTGTAGTAGGCAAACAAGCCCGGAAACCCGCGTTCCACTGGATCAGGAGCAGGAAAAGGCGCGATAGGGCTATAGGGTTATCGGAGAGGCCGCCGCCGGTGTTCAAACCTCTACGACGAGTCACTCCGGCAACGAGCCGACATCCTGCACTCGCTCCCACATGTGACAGAAATACACTGGCCTCAGCGCCAGACCAGCACGGGCACTATCGATCTGCTCCTCACGCAATATCTCCTCTTACATCCATAATTATTCTCCTTCAGGACGACTCCAGCGTGTGCCCTGACTGCCCGTCTCTGACTGGCTGGCCGGCTGACTGCCTGTCTGCCTGTCTCTGACTGGCTGCCTGGCTGACTGCCTGTCTGTCTGTCTCTGACTGGCTGGCCGGCTGACTGCCTGTCTGCCTGTCTCTGACTGGCTGCCCGGCTGCCTGCCTGTCTCTGACTGGCTGCCCGGTTGCCTGTCTGTCTGCCTGTCTGACTGGCCGCCCGGCTGACTGCCTGTTTGCCTGCCCGTCTCTGACTGGCTGCCTGCCCAGCTGACTGCCTGTGTCTGTCTGACTGGCTGCCCGGCTGACTGCTTGTTTGCCTGCCTGTCTGCCTGTCTCTGACTGGCTGCCTGCCCGTGTCTGACTGGCTGCCTGCCTGCCTGTCTGTCTGTCTGTCTGTCTGTCCGGCTGACTGCCTGTATTCCAGCTGACTGCCTGTATCTGTCTGACTGGCTGCCTGCCTGACTGCCTGCCTGTCTGTCCGGCTGACTGCCTGTATTCCAGGCTGACTGCCTGCCTGCCCGGCTGGGCTTTCCATCCGCCTCCTTGTTAAAGATGCTCTATGCTCTCCCATTTCATGTTACACTGCCACCCGCTTTAACCCAGGCACTTTAACCCAGGCACTTTCAAATATTTCATGGTTCAATCGCGGGGTTGGGGGGCTCAGCGCGGCACAATTACAGTGGTTAGCCGGGCTGCCTGCATTCTCAAAACGCCATGATGACTCTCAAAACAGACAGACAGGCAGACGGGCCAGGGAAATGGAGACGGAGGAAAAAGATGGAGTAGTTTGGACCGGATTATTATGGCTTCCTCAGCACCACGCTCAGCCCGGGTGGATAGATACGCAGCGGGGCTGATGGTTTAATTGTAACAGCTGTAACATCTTGTAACGGCGCCGCATGTGATCTAGTATTCAATTAAAAAGAAAACAAGGCAGCCTTCGCATTTAGCGATTCACCTCGGTTAATGCGCGCCATGACTCATCACACGAGTCACTGACTGTACATCACGTTGAAGGTCAATGTACTACCACGCTGACGGAGTGCGCGTGACTCAGCAGCGCGGCCGGGGAGGAAACGGGAGATTCAATTAGAAATACAAGTCGCAAAAGAAAGACACAAAGGAGTCCAGGATCTAATGCTTTTATGTCTTTTCTTTTCCCTTTTTTTAACGCCGTTTCGTCTGTTCCTCCCATGAATGACACATCCTGATTGTTCTGCTTGACTGACTGGGGTTTAGAAAAGTGTGTTTCTGCGTTGTTCGTCCTCCCAGTTGGCCTGTGGGGGCCTCGTGAATAAACGCATTGGAGGTTAATGTCTCATGCTCTTCACATCTACTACAGACAGCTCTGACAGGAGGAGAGAGAGAGAGAGAGAGAGAGAGAGAGAGAGCTAGAAGGAGAGCCGTTTCTGTAATGCGCTAATCTGGCTCCCACATCTCTTTGTTTTAGGCGGATATTTTCCCCAAGCTACTGTGAGAAGAACACATCTTCTCCAGTCCGCTGTGGGTGAGCTGTCAAGGGGAAATTCTCATTTTTTCCCTCTCCTTTGCAAGAACACCCCTCCTCTTACCCTCAGGGGTCTTCAGTGAACTTGCCATCACCCACACATACTGACAGCAGAGAGCACGCACTTCCACAGTCCCGTTCACGTCACCGCGCGGCGATAAACAGCCACAGGCCTTGCCACGGAGATAAGGCGTCCTAGCAGTCCATCAAACAAACACAGCAAACAGATGACGAATCCAGGGAGATGTTGAGAAAGGACACCATATTGCCCATGTATCTCTGCCTGCCTTTTTCCATGCACAAACGCACGCACGATACGTATGTGTGCATCTGCGCGCCGCACACACACACATACACACACACGCGCGTAACAAGCGAGCGCACATATACTCACACACACCCACTTCAGTCTGTCCTGGAAAAATCATTAGAGACCCCCGCCACCTCACACGCGTGCATGCACACACAAACTACACACACACACACACACGTGCGTGCGTGCGCTGCATGCAGATGGAGAAAAGGAGGGCCCAGAGCCAAAATGCCTGAGGGGCTTTTCATGACAATAACCTTCTGTGGAGGCTGCTTGTATCCTTCCACAGATCACGGAGAGGTGCTAAGGGACGCATGGGAAAATAAGCTATAAGATATCCGCGCAAAAATATTAGGCAAAAGAACAAGCACACAAGAAAAAAGTATCATCAGGGAAGAACAAAAAAAAAATCTGTGTCATTTCGCTTTTACTGCCTGGGGAGCAAGGCAGGCTAAATGCTCTTTAAAAAACAGCTTGAACACAGGGATGATGATGGGCTCCTTTATGCCTGAGCCTAAGTGCATTAATACATAGCTGAATGCCATTTCCCACTTTTGTTAAATGGCTCACCTATTGAGTATTCAATTACAATGGTTTTGGAAGACTCCGAGGGAGAGCCAGGGTCTCCCTCAGAGTATGGAGGTACTGAGTATTTCCAATTTCCAATACTTTTACTTCTACTCCACTACATCTCAGAAGCAAATATTGTACATGTACTACACTACAACAAATTGGAAGACTTTAGTTACTAGTTACTTTGTGGATTTCGATTGTCATTACAAAACATACATTATTACAGCCCTATATAGATTTCGGCCATTTGAAAATAGCCGATCTACAAGCTCACAATGCGTCACATCACAACGCATTGTGGGCTTGTACTGTAGATCTGCTATTTTCAAAACATGTGTATACATTTGAAACCTGAAATGCATAATGAGTACTTTTACTTTTGGTACTTCAAGTACATTTTTGTGCCAATGCTTGTCTACTTTCACTCGGGTACATTTTGAATTCCCGCCATTTACTTTGTAATGGAGTAGTTCTACACTGCAGTATTGATACTTTTACTTAAGAAATGCCAGTACTTTTTCTTCACCACTGGTGGTATATAATGTCAATGGCAGAAAAGAGAGGGGGCGGCAGTACGTTGGAGGATTATTGGCTGTAAAGAGAGTGGGTGGTAATATGATGGAGTATGATTGGCTGTCGGGCCAAAAAAGAAAAAAAAAGAAGAAATCTCAAGCTTCTCATCTCCGTTATCGTTTTATTAGGAAAGCACATTTTTAAACCGCCTGCACCATTGCTCCTGCTGCCCAGATAAATAAATAATAAAAAAGGTCCAATTACTTGAAATCATCTAAATCGCGAGGCTGCCGTGAATCCTGGCTCACAGAACAGTCAGTCAGTGTGATTAATTCAGCCTCAATTAATCATTCCATTTGTCTATGATATGTCTAAAAATTCCACAATAACAAATCCGGTTGGTAATGGCCCCAATCCTTTACCCCCATTGTGCGGGTTTTTATCTGCGACGCTTTAAATGGCAAAAGCAAATTGTGGTCTAATTTTATCGGCGAATCCGCTGGCATGTGGTTTTTCCAGCGGTAATGATTGCCTCATTCGGGCCTAATTAACTGTGGCCATTAAATGGAGGGAAATGTAATGCCCTGGGTTCCATGTCAGGTAGTCAGAGGAGGACAGCGCGGCGAGGACTCAATTAGGCCTGTGCTGTTCCCAGGTTATCACACGACATGTTTGCCAATTAAGTGAAGTAGCGTCTGATGTCTCGGAGCCTCTTGGAGCAGAGTCTCTCTCTCTCTCCCCCGTCCCCAGCCATCTCGCTCTGAAGGCCCACAGCACCATAGAAACAGCGTCACTATAGCCTTCTCCACCTCCCTGACAGCGGAGGAGCAGACACTACACCATGTCCCAAAAAGGCAGTAATTACAGGACGGATGGGAGACTGTTATATAAGCAGGAAGGCTGCCGATAGGCCAGCGCAGGCAGGCAGGCAGGCAGGCAGGCCTGCTGATGCCAGGTTTCAAACAAGTACCAGCAGGATCGAGTTACAGCAGAATTACCCTGGGCCACGTACGGTCTCAGTCAAAAAGCACAGACACATTTCAACATCAGAAAGCAGCCAGGGCGAGAAGCGAGGAAGAAACGGAGAGCAGAAAAACATGGCAGCTTATTGACATTTTGCAGTCTCTGGTGTTTGCGGGGATAATTTTGACATTCCAAACTATCAAAAGAGAATTGCGATGTGTGACTGAAATAAGATCCTGATCCTGGTAATTAAATTACCGACTTGGGAACAAGGCATTTCATTTTCAAAGACAGAGGGGAGGGGGGCGGGTGTCACTGTAATTTTCTGACTAAATGAGTATTTGTTATATTAAACGATCACGATTCCGTGTAGTAGACGCCTGCATTTAAGTATAATCAACCCTTCATAAATTCCGGATCAGCGATTCTGCATGAGCTCAAGCACAGTTCGCAGCTCAACACAGGAGACTTCATCCGTTATGATTGTGGGAGAGGGGAGGAGAGAGACAGGCATATTAGCCTTCCCTTGGCTTACAGCAGTGGTTTACAACCTTTTTCATAACACGGCCCATTATTTCTTCTGTATGTGGGCCACGGACCACCATTTGATGAGATGTAGCCTCTCAGACCCACAACTGAAGGATATGTTGTTGTTGTGCATACGTTGCATAATTCTATACCGAATTGATGTTGGTACCATTAGGAGAGATAACAGGCAAACGTTGATCAGAAATAACATTACATTCTCTCTAATTGTGTAGAAGTAATACATTTGGTTTCATGTTACAAACTCAGAGTTAAAATATCTTTAACCCGTTTTGGGTTAAAGATAGCAGATCTACAAGCTCATAGCGCGCCACCGAGTGGCGCGCTACGAGCTTGTAGGTCTGCTATTTTTGAAAAATCGAAGAACCACTGACATAGAAACATAGCTTTTTCAGAAAACTGTCAGGATGTAGAAGACATTTTTAGAATCTGATCTCAGGCCTAAATGGGTTAAGGGCCCATTTGGTTACCAACTCTCCATCATTTAAGCTGGGGACCACCTGGAACTTCTTCAAGGACCACTGGTGGTCCCCGGACCGCTGGTTGAAAACCACTGGCGTACAGCATATTCTGCAAGGCTAAACGGAAGTCAGAGTGTGTGTGTGTGTGTGTGTGTCTGTGTGTGTGTGTGTGTGATCCTGACAGTCAGTGACTTGTTATGAGAGCGTCATCATGGGCTCAAGCATCACCAGAGGGGGGGGGGGGTCGAGAGAGAGAGAGGTGGGGGTGGGGGGGTGTTGGGGTGGAGGCTGGCTGAGGCAGTCCTGTTGCCTGTCAGTCACTCACCATGCAACGCTGCGTGACCGCCCGCCCCAAACCTCGTCTGGGCTCCAACGCGACAGGGGGTGGAGGGCCGAGCCGTATGAACAGTCACTCTGACTCTGGCTCACGCCTCTCAGTACAGTCCTACTACTACTGCTGCGGAGGAGGAGGAGGAGGAGGAGGAGGAGGAGGAGGCCAAGTGATGTCAAAACGGCTTTGATGTCAAAAGTTTTCAAATAAAATGTAGTGGGGTAAATGGACAATATTTGCCTCTGAGAGGTAGTAGAGTAGAAGTAAAAGTATTGGAAATGGGAAATAGCCTACAAATACCTCAAAATTGTACTTAAGTAAATGTACTCATTGCACTTTGAGGGGCCTGGCGTGTACTGCTGCTACCGGAGCGGACGCTCGACGCTCCTTCACTCTTTTCCACCGAAGTGAGAAAATAGAACATTAGAAGTTTTCACAATCTGTGTGTTTTGGTCGTTTGAATATAATCATTCATCACTCAAGCATATGAGTCATGCAAGTGAGCCAGTCATAACAAATGAAATGGTCAAGGTTACGCTATTGACACTTAAGGTGTGTTAATTGGTTCACACAGCGTCAACACAGGCATCGAGTGACATGTAAGAAAACATTCCACCTTAACAGCTTAAAGCTGCTATAAGCAATAATATGTCCACATTTTAATGACTTTCTTTTTGTTGTATTCAGACAGCCAATGGGTAGAACGCTCCCAAAAAAATATGTAGTCTCTGTGACACATCTAGGGGTCACAATCGGCATTCAAATATGTTCCT
The DNA here is from genome assembly GCF_951216825.1 of Electrona antarctica. Lineage (NCBI taxonomy): Eukaryota > Metazoa > Chordata > Actinopteri > Myctophiformes > Myctophidae > Electrona > Electrona antarctica. Next base: position 4,311 of record NW_027638059.1, on the reverse strand, counting down.
AGAAGCTTTGTCATTGGTCGAAAAAAATAACCCCGGTCGCAATGACCCAGGCAAATCGACCAATGACAAAGCTTCTAGGAAAATCTTTGAATGCAGATTGCGGCCCCTAGATGTGTCACAAAGACTCCTTTTTTGGGAGGGTTCTACCCATTGCTGGCTCTCTGAATACAAAAAAATAAAAATGTTGACATATTATTGCTTATAGCAGCTTTAAGTAAGACGTCCCCACACGTCTTCATAATTACACCCGTAGAGGGCTCAGGACGTGTGAGGACGTCTTAAGCCCTAACCACACCAAAGGGTCAAGACGGTTTTAGCGTTGTCCCTGCGGTGTGATTTAAGCCCTAACCACACCAAAGGGTCAAGGCGGTTTTAGCGTTGTCCCTGCGGTGTGATATGTCTTGTTGCACGTTGACCCACATTGACCCTAGTGATTCAACGGCCCAAACCACACCAAAGTGTCAAGACCGTAAAATCGGCCTCATCTGCTGGGCACCCTAGCGCCTTTATTTTGAAAAATTCCGGCTCATTGGAAGTGTTAAAAGTCGATTGTAGCTGCAGGTAGCCTTTGAGCGGCACATTTGGCTTCCATTAATCCTATAGCTTAGCAAGCTAGCAGTGATGCTAAAATAACGTATCTATAAATGAGCTATGGCTATGACATTCATTCACCCTCTGACAACTATTGAACCACACCAGAGAACAAAAGTCAAAGTCGTACGATTTGTCACACACGTTACCGCAGTGAAATTTGTTCTCCGCATTTGACCCATCTCTTGGAGCGGTGAGCTGCAGCCAAGGAGCGGTGAGCTGCAGCCGTCTCGCGCTCTGGAATCATTTGATTAGTTGATTTGACCCCCCAATCCAACCCATTGATGCTGAGTGTCAAGCAGGGAGGCATTGGGTCCCATTTTTTACAGTCTTTGGTATGACCCGGCCGGGGATCAAACCCCGACCTCCCAGTTTCAGGGCGGACACTCTAACCACAAGGCCACTGAGCGGACATAGATGCCATCAGACAGGCAGAGATGAAGATGAGGCGGGTTGTTTTCATATTTGTCAAGGTGCGCCATAAACAATAATGTTTTCATATTTGTCACGGTGTGTTGTCACTTGTCACCAATAATGTTTTCATATTTGTCACGGTCTGTTGTCACCAATGTTTTCATATTTTGTCAAGGTGCGTTGTCACCAATAATGTTTTCAGATTTTGTCAAGGGTGCGCCATAAACAATAATGTTTTCATATTTTGTCAAGGTGTGCATAGTCATCATCACGTTGAGACTGAACATGAAGTCAGTCTATCCTTTTGATGGTGTGATTGGTGACAGTTGACTAATGTATGTAAACATTACCACCGTAAGAAGAGTGCTTACATAACCTTCAAAACAGGCCACAACTTCACTGTGTGCATCGTTTGCATTATTATGCGTGCACTCCAGTTCTTAAATAAACAACACTACACCCCTGACTAGCGATGAGGAGCATCTCATTTGATTATCCTCGAAAATCCATGGCTGTTTCGCCCGCTCTTAGCTTCATTTGAATCGACAGAGAGCAAGCCTGGACACAGAGCCTCAGAAAAGATCATCTCTTTGAACAAACGTAGGTTGTAATTATCCTCCAGTCATTAAAGTGTAATGACTTGGAGGTGTGAGCAAACTTCTTAAGCAAACAGTTGCAGTGCCACCCACCCGAAAATACATAACGTTAGCAAAATGTACTCTGCGGTTTCTGAGACAGAATCGTTCCTCACGGCAATTAGGGAGAGAGAGAGAGAGAGATCGAGAGAGGGGGGGGGCGCATATGCAAAAGGGAGGTCTTGTGGAGCTTATGGGGGGAGGGAGGGGAGGAAGAGAGAGAGAAAAAGAGGAGAGGGGAAAAGCTGAAGTCAGCAACAGCAATAAATCCTCAAATGCTGAGCAGTTTCTTCCAATTCTGTCCCGGTCTGTGGACCCCATCCTCTAGTCTGAACCCAAAGAAAGGGCTCTGTTTAGTAGCTTTAGCAGTGGGGAGGCGAGTGCAGTCCAAGAGATCTGCCCCCCCAGGGGTATAGTTTGTCTAGGCGGTACCCCCGAAGTCAAGCGCCGCCGGGCCCTGTTAGACGATACTTCCCTACAAGCACCACAGCCCTGTGACCACAGCCTGACCTCCAACCAACTACTCACTTCCACACGGCCGGGGGAAAAATCAATAGATTAAACTGGCATGAAACGGTGACGCGATTAAGATGAATGATTACCAGGCTAATTCTTATCCGTCTCTTTATGGGGGGCGCTGGCTAAGTGAAATGTTAAATGGGTACATGGATTAGAAAAGAGAAAAAAATAAAAAAGCAGCAGACAGGGCATTTCATTTTCCTTTCAACAAGGTGAGAGGATAGAATCTTCGAAATAAGTAAGCGCTCGCTCCGTTTATGTCTCAGAAGCTCAGGCCCCTGACACATGTGCGCACATGTACCACACACACACACACACACACACACACACACACACACACACACACACACACACACACACACACACACACACACACACACACACACACACACACACACACACACACACACACACACACACACACACACACACACACACACACACACACACACACACACACACACACACACACACACACACGTGTTTTGAACTTTGCAGAGTACATCTCTTGTAGGCCCTGGCTGACAAATGGCCTTGTTGTTGCACTCGCTCACCGTCTCGTTGCCGAACACAATGTCGACGTATGGCATGACCTTCATCAGCGGCTCCTTGAAGAACTGGCTGATGAATGGCGCGGAGAGGTTCAGGCAGAAGATCTTGTTGTTTTCCGAGGCGTGCTTGGCCACCTTGAGGATCGACTCCGGGGACACGGTCAGGAAGAAGCCCTGGGAAAAAAACGAGACGGCAAATATTCACTCACATCATGTTTTCAGTGGGTTTTGATTGCCCCCCCCCCCCCCATCCCCCCCGCGCCGCCCCGAGTAAAACGATCCCCCGCGGCCCTTCTGTGCAGACAGCATCGTTTGTGGCTTTTGACAGCGAAACACGGGGCCTAAATGGACTGAACTGTACAGGCCCACCTCGGATGAAAAACTGCTAATTTGTGGCTTTTTTGGATTCTGACAGGGTGAATTTTGGGGGGGGGTGACACGGTGTGGTGTTATTAAAATAACATAAGAGACAAAACGGTGGTATAGCTCACTTGAGCGTTTATCTCAAATGGGTTCTTGGAAACATGTACAAGAGGGAGAAAAAAAGGGGAGGTGGGGACTGGGGAGAGGCAGGGAGAGAAAATCCATCCAGGACAAAGCTTGTGGCTGGAGTCCAAGGCTCGTACTGAAGGAAGCAACATGCACGTATCCGATGATAGGGCCGAACAAAAGTCTCGTCTGCACTCTCCTTACTTGGAAACAAGAGAGGCAGGTCCACTCATTGTGTGAATGAATACAAATCAGGTAAGAAAACACCTTTGTGTTTCAGGTTGAAACCCGAAGCGAGACTCTCCTGCAAACCACACAAAAACACTCCTCCTTTGATACTGATCTCCTTAACCTTGTTTTTCAGCAACAAGCTTCTCTATAAAACCACTGTGTCACAATAGGGGCAGGGTAAAGGGAGGGGGGGGGGGGGGGCACATTTCAGCATGGCGATACATTTAATCTAGCTGAAAAGCTTCCATTGTGGGCCAACCAAGTGTATATAGTTCTCATCAAAGCACGTATGACATTCGCAGAAATGGAGGAGCGACCTTCGTGCGTAGAAAGAATAGAGTATAATATAACACCAATGAATCTAGGACGGCTGTGTAGTCAATCAAATAATACAATGTATTTACAACGATGCAGTGGTTTATTACATATTCATGCAGTGTTTCACTCTGGTGAGACTCTCTCATTACTGTACAGTTACAGTATGATGCGTGTCATGTGGTTTAACCCATTTTGGGCGGGAACCCCCTTTTGGTGTTAGCATCATGTTATGCTTTAGCTATTGAAAAATAGCAGATCTACAAGCTCGTAGCGCGCCACCGAGTGGCGCGCTACGAGCTTGTAGGTCTGCTATTTTTGGAAAAACCGAAGAACGACTGACATAGAAACATAGCTTTTTCAGAAACTGTCAGGATGTAGAAGACATTTTTAGAATCTGATCTCATGTCAAAATGGGTTAAAGGGGGGGGGGGTGGGGGGGCGTCTTTCATTGCGGACTGGGTCAGTGCCCGTGGGTTTTGCCATGTCACGGTGCCATCTGTTGTTAGAGGAGAGGTGTTTTTTTGAATGGGCCCCGCGGAACAACAAAAGGAACTCACTCCGGG
>NW_027638060.1:160870-199094 GCF_951216825.1 Electrona antarctica | reverse complement strand
GAAATTAAAAAAAAATCTTCTAAATCCTCCAGTTTTCTGAAATAAATATGTGACCGACTAGTCACTACCCAGGGCAAGGAAGGACACAACACAGGGCAGCTTTCTTACATTTGTAGCTTTATTCCTCCAAGTCAAGGGAATAACAATTTGAAAGCATCACAATACTAGTTTACACAGGAGAGGAGATAGCTCTCCACTGTCCGGACAGACGCTCTCTCCTGAGTGTTTGTGGAGATGCCTGATTTATCCTGTTGTGCCTTGATCAAGTCCATGCACAACAGGTGCGCAGCCACACCCAGCTCTGAGTCCAGTTCTAGTTTGACTCAGGCCAGGTGTGACTGCTTAACTCAGTCATCCTCCCTCTCACATACCCCCCTCGTTAAACTGAGGCTGGGGAGAATCCCCAGCCGAAACCTACTCCCCCCCCCCCCCATACCAAGCAAAAAAAAAATCTTAACACCAGACTCTGACACAGGGTTACCATTCCTAACATAAACAACAGACTCTGAAACAGGGTTGCTATACCTAAAATAATAAAACCCCTCAAACAACATTGTCCCACACACTTCCCCAATGTCCAGCCCCACCCTCCCCCTCACTCCCGGAGACCAGAGGCATGGGCTGCTGACCAGGTTGGCAGAGGTGGTTCTGGGCTTATGCTGCTGCAGGGGCTGCTTGGACAGGCTGGGTGGAGGCCCACCAGTGGAGTCACGATGTTGGCTTGTTGGTGGGTTCTCCAGCTGCAGGCCGTTGTCCACGGTGGCTGATGCTCTGCTTCCCCACCCTCAGGTGGACAACACTGTTGCCTTCCACTGCTGCCGAGGAGTGCTGGGGTTTGTAGCTAGGCCGATGACCAGATTGCTGGGACCTGTAGTCGGGCTCGTTGGTCCTCACCAGGACACTTGGTGGCTGGTCCTCACCAGGATGCCGTTCACACGTAGCCCGGCCCGGTGGCCCCGTCATTTTATGCAAGTAGTCCTTGCAAAAGGCGCTGGTGATTACGCCGGTAACTGCTGTCCATCAGCCTTTCCTTTTCTTGGTCTAACTGCTGCCACTGTGCCTCCACCTGTTGCAGGCGCGTGTCAATAGCAAGCTATGCCTGAAACTGATGCTGCTGAAGAGTGGCAGTGTTCTGCTGCACCTCCGCAGAGTCCCAGGAGTTCGCTGCTGTCCCTCTATGTCCCTTTTCAGGCTCCAAATGTGACCGACTAGTCACCACCCAGGGCAAGGAAGGACACAAGACAGGGCAGCTTCCTTAAGTTGACCTTTATTCCTCCAAGTCAAGGGAATAACAATTTGAAAGCATCACAATACTAGTTTACACAGGAGAGGAGATAGCTCTCCACTGTCCGGGACAGACGCTCTCGTCCTGAGTGTTTGTGGAGATGCCTGATTTATCCTGTTGTGCCTTGATCAAGTCCATGCACAACAGGTGCGCAGCCACACCCAGCTCTGAGTCCAGTTCTAGTTTGACTCAGGCCAGGTGTGACTGCTTAACTCAGTCATCCTCCCTCTCACAAAATATTTTCACGATTTTTCAAAAATAGCAGACCTACAAGCTCGTAGCGCGCCACTCGCGCTATGAGCTTGTAGATCTTCTATTTTTCAATAGTTAAAACACCAAAAGGGGTGCCCGTACAGAATGGGTTAAAACATTAGTTACTTTGCGTTGTGAGCGATCGCCTGTTTTCACTACTTATGGTGTTTTAGAATGGGATCCCTTAGACTTTTATTTAGTTTCTTCAAGACATTACTGAAAAAATATAATAATTTAATTTGTTTTTAACTCATGATATTGTTAAGGTTTTAAAACAATACTAATTAGGGACAAAATGTAGAAGACAAAAAAATCAAGGGACCCACAATTGTGTCCTGAGTCATAAGGGTCCTGAGTCCTGACCCACTCACTGTGGGTGACACAGTGGAGTTGAGCATAAGGGTACTGAGTCATAAGGGTCCTGAGTCCTGACCCACTCACTGTGGGTGACACAGTGGAGTTGAGCATAAGGGTACTGAGTCATAAGGGTCCTGAGTCCTGACCCACTCACTGTGGGTGACACAGTGGAGTTGAGCATAAGGGTACGAGGAAAATACGGAGATGCGCGCGCTACGAGCTTGTAGGTCTGCTATTTTTGAATAGCTAAATTATAACATAATGTTTAAAACACTGATGTATATTTAGCACCAAGTTACCCAAATTGTGTCTTTAGCAGTGATGGTCGTCGAGGTGGAAGAAAGGAAGTCAAGCAGGATTGTCGTCGTCACATTCTGATCAGCTTTATTGAACAGAATAACTCAGTACAAGGCTTTCCACGGGCGGAAGGCCCCGTGGAATACATGAAGTCACATCATAGCTAATCAGTGTGGACTCTGCTAGTTTCACAGCGTCTGCAGTACTTACTAACTTCTAAGTCCCGCCTCCCTAGAAACTCACAGGATCTTCCGGTGGAGGGGGAGGAGGGACACAGAGCATACAGCTCATGTAACACTCTATAAGTTTTATACCAAATAAGACTAATTCAATATCTATACTATATATGAAGTATGCCGAACACATGTAATGAAATTGTTCAAACTATATTGTTAACCAGTCTAAATGATTAAGCACAAATACACAGTGTAGATTCATCAATTCTGGAGCAGAGAGCAGGAAGCTCTCTGCAACACACACACAGCTGTTGGTTTAACAGTTGGAGATAGGAGCTGTTCCTATCATTAGGTCAGAAACAGAACCCCCGACCCCCCTGGGGTGTTTTAGCTGATTGTAAATAACTAAGCAAGATTAGAAACAGCACCCAAACCCCCTGGGGTGCCTGGCAGCATTCTTAACTGTGTTAGTCACCACAGTATCGCATTGTCTCAACTTAGTTTCTGTGCCTTGTGCAAACTGACACTGTGTGTCAACTGTCTATTAAAATATCAACTGATTGATATATACGTGTCCATGTCTATAAAATATCCATCACATCCTCCCTCAACAGGCTCTTACGCCTGTTGCAATACCATAACAGCATCATAAGTCATAACCTGCCAAATTAATTTTTCCAAAAATAAATTGCCAAAAATATTTTTCTTTTTCCAAAATTAAAAATTAATCATTTTAACCATAGTACAACGTAATAGACCCCCCTGGACACAGAAGCATCTTGTTAACTACCTAAATTGTATCAAATTAGAACCGAACAAGCATAGGGCTTGTTCTGTTGTAGGACAGACCTGAAACTGAACCATATTTAAAACAGAAATTAAACTCCTTATTTAACTGAAATCCTATTTAGACTACATCAAATTCCTATATTGATTATATTCAAATACCTGTCCTTCTTTAACTGAAATCCTATTTTAGACTAAATCAAATTCCTATATTGGTTACATCCTGTAATTGAAAAGTTAACACTCATAGCCTGACAAAATGGTTAATCATAAAAACAAACATCCCTTTAACAGTACTATTTCAGTACCTTGTTATATCTACTTTGACCTATGTCAGCACAGAATACAACATACAAACATTAGAACAACATTTTCCAACATTAATCACAATTCAGATGAACCACGATTTTTTTCTCCATGACGCAAATTGTTCAGACGTTCAACGCGCCGTAGGAAACGGTTCCCACAATTATTTTTTTCGCCTATAGAATAAAAAACGCTTGGAACATCCTTCTTGATTCTCAGAGCTAGCACATAGCTCTCAGATCTGTAGGTTCGAAGCAGACAGTTTTGTCACGCTCCAGCACCAACGAACCACATGAGCTTAACTGCAGTCGGCAGTAGGACTCAGTAGAACTCACTTTGAGCATCACAAGGCTCGAGTGGACTGTAGATTCTCCTTGAGCAATCACAAGGCTCTTAGTGGACAGCTTATTGCTTAGTCATGTCAATCATGACAGCAAAAGCATTGAAACGCTCCTGTAGCAGGAACGCTCCTCTTCTCCATTGTATACGAGCATTGGAACGGTCTCCCTTGGACCTCTCCTCCCTCCTAGTGCAGAAGGAGAACCAGTTGGCACCGGCCCGTGGGCCGTAGCCTCCCTTGGACCTCTCCTCCCTCCTGCTGTTGATTTCCGACGGTAGAAGCTGAGTTAGGAGCTCCTCTGTCGCTGTTGTCACAGCTGCCTGCAGACACCCCCCTGGACTCTCTGCCCTCGGGATGACCTCCTGTAGGCGCTGTTCAGATGTCACCGTTGACATCATCTAGACCTGGTGGTCTCTCCGTGATCCTTTTGGTGCAGTCAGATGTCACTTTCGACACCTTCAGGAATCCATGGATGGACTCCTCTCCTCTCCTCCACACCTATTAATAGGAAACATGCAGGCTCCCTCTACAGAAGTCTCTCCCAAATATCCCCAATCATTCGTTAGGATATTGTTGACACTACAAGCTACTCAAGATGACCTCTCTGGCCTTGATCTCATTCTTTTGCTAATCTCCCTAGTTCTGGCATGGCAAAGGAAAGTAATAACCATGGTGTTGAGAGATTACAATGAGACTATTAAACGAGAGCCCTAAATAGTGTCACTGAACTATCTAAATTCACTGATGTCCAGTCACCAAACGTATTGATGATAGGTGTTTTGAGCTGGGGGGCTTGCTTTAACCCTGAAAAGGTTCAACCGTGGGTGATCATCCCTCGGCTGAAACCTCCACTCCTAGAGATATGGGTCAACTCCCCCTCCGTCATGCTACCAGCTAGTCGTGCTCAGAACACAGGGTTACGAATTCCTGTGATCACCGTTATGTAGTAAGGCTGTCAGCCGTCGCCTTCATCACCCTACACACAAACAGACACTTTTGACTAAAACCAATACTTCAAATTCACACCATAATACGCCCTTACAAATGTAGTCCTTAATTGCGATCTACTGTTGACATCAGACTCCGAAAAGCCAACATCACATGTGTTCATGTCATTGCATGCCACTGGTCAATCAGTCACTCTTCACTCCTTCTTCAAACACTGTCCCATCTGTTTCTCTAAATAGCACCCCCAATAAATAGCTGCCTGCAGGACAGCTCAGTGGGTCTTTTAAAACAGACAGTGATAGGAGATAAGGAAGGGACAGGATGTCCACACCTGGCCCTAAAGCTCTCTATCTTAAAACTATTTAGGGTGAGAAGGGATTTTAGCTCTCTCCCCCTCTTTCCCTAAAAGCACATTCCGTCAGAGCATGCTAAAATTGTCATTGCAATTCCTCACACGTAGTTCTGTATGTATTTACTCATTTAACTATCACTTTTAGAATGGCTCCTACTAGCAATACTTCACCGGACATAGCTAGAACCTTTTTGAAGTAAGTCTAGTATGAAGTACATTCAATCATTCATTCACTCACACATACATTATTCTCAATCAATTCTCGATTTCATTCACACTACAAACACTCTCAGGCTTGTGTGACCTTCTCATTGAAACCCCTGGCTGGTGCCTACCCCAAACTCAAGCTTCATATGGCCTGGCAAACATACTGTACGTTTCTTCTGACACCTGTGACAGGTGTACCAAGCCATAAATCCACCACCAAAATAAAAAAGATCAACCGTAGACAAGTCTACCATTGCTATGCCTTTTTTCAATGAGAAGTTCCCTTGCCTGTCCACACTCTCACACAGAGTTGATTCAAAAATACTACCACTGTTTTAGTAGTATTACTTTCCAACCCTTCAAACTCACTCACTTCACACAGTCGAACAGAGTAGAAGTAATCTCTCTACCACTGCGAGGAGAGGGACCCCCCTCGTTTCACTCACTCATGCACTCAAACAAACAAGGTGGAAGTAATATTTGTCTTCCATTGCAATAGGAGAAGGACCCCCCTCGACTCTCTCACTCCGTGACACAATCTCACACACACACACACACACACACATGCATGGGAATAGTTACCCCATCACCCACACACTCATTTGCATACAACCAACCCCATACTGAGTTCACCCTAAGCAACTGTTTTTGTCCCAGAATCAAATTACTCATGCAGAACTATATATAAATTTTACTAATAAGAACTGTATTTTTAACAATCCCTAATTAACCTATACCTAACTTTTACCTAAATGTAACCATTTCCACTAAGAGATGCATTTCTCATTTACCTTCTAAATTTTATTCGGACCCCCAAATTGAACCCACATTTTTAAACCTTAATTGTCCCCAATCTCTGAGTTTTTGAGCACAAGACAACAAAATAGACTGAGCTGTTGTCTCCGTCAAAATTTAAATGAACCTCCCTACTGTAATATCTATATTATTCATTTAAGAAAAAAGTCAATCCACCTTTAAACAGTCACTGATCAAAAATGAGGTAACACCCTATTATTATAGCTACTATGTTCACCAGGGCCTAACCCCACACCGTATTCCTACAGTGAAGTTAATAGACTCGCTATCGTGGTTACTATATGCCCAATGGTTACTCTTAGCCCCACATTTTAACACAGAAAATGTCCATAAATGCACTTTAAATAATTTCTCAAATATCATTTCACACTCCTTTATATGTGTACACTCTAATGTACATGAATAGTCATATTATAGTTCCCTTATCTAATTTAGTTCATGCATCCAGTTTATTTGTTAACCTATTAATTTCGTTTATTTATCTAGTTTGTTCATAAATGTATTAACCTATTACTCCCCCCTTGAGCCATGACCCACATGGCTCATGACAAAAATCTGATCATCACAGAAAACAGTGCTACGCCATCCATAACATCATTCCCAGTACAGCCATACAGTCAGTGGAACAAATCAACCGACACACACACACTCCCATCACGCACTCATCAGACGCACCCAAGCAAGGCAGGCACGCACGCACCACAAACAACCATCCACAAGCACACACGTACAGTACAGTCATACCGTCAGCCACGCACTCAAGGCACATGCACGCACGCACGCACGCCAAAACCATAGGCTTTGTCAAGCCAAAGATAAACTGTCACTCAAAGTCCCCAAAGAAAATAAAACAGCGCCGAAAGAGCGCACACCCACACGCACACGCGCACGCACGCAGCGGGCGTAAGGGAACAACTTTAGCAAGAGCTGCTTGACAGAAAACCAGCTCAAGTTTAGAAACAACGCTTCTAGCTCAAGCATTCTACCTCCCCACATCCCCTGTAATGGAAAGTGAAAAATAAAAAGCCTAAACAGTCCGCATCACATACCGGAAGTGTGAAGAGAGTCTAAAAAGAAACAAGACTCCCCCCCCATCGACCCAGAACAAAGACAGCACGGCCGATCTATAGCCCCAGACAGGCACGCAGAATAACCGCAAAGGCCTCCTGGGTAAAAACATGGCCGCGACCAAACAATAATAACAAGACCTCAACAAGTCGTCGTGAATCCTGCTACAGATGACAAACATATCGAAAACGAACCAGCACGTCCCCCACATCACAGACATCACAGGGAACGTAACCACAACGCAAACGAAAAACAATATTAAAGTTTAAACACTTCAGAAAACAGGGGGGGGCTCCCCCGGAGAAAACCCCCCGCCACCCCCACATCATGAAGGTGCAAATACGGTCCCATAACGAACCACAGACAAAAATAAGAGATCTCATCCTACCTAAACATCAACGCACAACGTGTCCTCCCACAAAACCACCGCGCACGGAGAAAACAGCACAGGCACAAAACAGGAACCACAATTAATCTAATAAAAATAATCCCCATACGCCCGCACATATCCCCAGCAGCAATGTAAGAAAAAACACGTACACGTCGAAGTGCGCGCACATATGCATCGTATATATATATACGTCACAAAATCTCGGTTTTGCAATACGCTCGCCGGCTCGTCTTACTGGGCCCTGCGTAATCCGACAACAATCTCAGAAGAATAATATTAATAAATATTAATATTAATAATCCAAAAGCAGACTACTATTCCATACACCCAGCAACGTAGGGCCTCAGTTTTCCCACTAAACACTTTCGGCTTGCCCTCAGGAACGCACAAAACCGTCCAAATATTGTGCACTTCCATTTAATATATGAGGGCAGCCACGCAAACAGAACGTGGACATGAAAGACAATCGCACACCAGGCGCGCCTCCCGGTTTCCCGAAAAACGCGTCTAGTTTGCAACTGCCTTAACCTATAAGGCACGCTACTCTGAACACACGCTTCTACTCGAAGCAGAAGGTAATAATTACATAGATTTAAAAAAAACCTACATCTTCTGCACATTGGCCAGGAATGCTTCATGACAGCCATCACTTGACGACGGACTATCAAGAAGTAGGAAAGTACTTAATTGTCGTAAAAAATGAATTTCAAAGGGATAAAGACAAGTTTATGACTAGCTCGCCTGGCGTTTACAGAAAAAATAAAACAATGGTGAATGAAAACACGCGTTGTCACTGAGCAGACGACCCCCCTCTTCACCCCAACTCACCTCGATCACCCCATCACCGCCACGACACAGAGCCACAAAAGTGACCCCCAGCAGGTCGCAGGTCCGTCCAGCGTGACATAGAAACTACACCATCATTCCTCCAGTCCATTGGGCGCCATTTATGATGTATATTTAGCACCAAGTTACCCAAATTGTGTCTTTAGCAGTGATGGTCGTCGAGGTGGAAGAAAGGAAGTCAAGCAGGATTGTCGTCGTCACATTCTGATCAGCTTTATATTAATATAGAACTATAAACACTAATTAATATAGAACTATAAACACTAATTAATATAGAACTATAAACACTAATTAATATAGAACTAAAAACACTAATTAATATAGAACTAAAAACACTAATTAATATAGAACTATAAACACTAATTTCAACAAAATATATTCATCTAGTATTTCAGTAGTTGTTGTATACCTCTTACCCCCGCTACATCTCAGAGGAGAATATTCCATTTTTTAAAGTGGAAAACTTGCGTAAATTAAATACTTACAAGGTCAAAACCTGCCTGTAAGTTGGCTATGTTTGGATGAATGGACAAGCTCACAACGTGTCGCTCAGCGACGTGCTGTGAGCTCTCATCGACTGGCTATATTTTCAGCGAAGGTTTTCCCCGCACGAATACGTCCGGATGCTTGACGTGCTGCATGGCGTGTCCGTGCTCCTGGTGATTATTATTCTCTTTAATCACAGCACAGCCAGTCATGTTCTAGGAGCTTTATAATCTGTCACTGCGTCGCCTGCCTGCCTACATCTCCCTGGGGAGAAACCGAGACATCCCGCATTTCAATTCGCCTGCTGTTCCAATCCGTTGCAATTATAGGGATGGAGATTGTTGATTTTTTTAATGATATCTTATCAATCCTGCTTATTGAACCGGGCTTTTATCGAGCCCGCTATTGAACATTTCCAAATACGACAATCAATACATTCTGAGAACAACTGCGTGGTATCTTTGGTAGTTTTTAATTGGCCAGTTGTTGTGAGTGACTGGCCGTGAGTTCGTGGCTGCATCACCGTCTGAACTTCAATGAAGATGATATAAAAGTTCTCAGCCTATCATTAAAACAACCAGCATGACAGCGTGGTTGAGTAGATGTATGTCTTGGATCGCCTCATGTCTTGACTGTTTAAACATTTCGTTGTGTGCGCTGCTATATGCTCGTTAACAGGCTCGACAGGCCCAAAGCTGATTGGTACCGGGTACTCCATATGTTCGTTACCGAGTTTGTAGTGGCCTGGGCTCGGGTTTCGAGGTCCATTTCGAGGTCCATCCCTATAGAGCGTCTTTTTTTTGTGGTTTTTCTTCTTTGTAATTATTTGTTTGGTCCAAAATATTGTGTTTGTTGTCATAATTTGTCACAACTCGAGTTGGGTTTGTACGACGCTTATAAGGTCTTTAAATAAATTTGAAGTTTTGAAATGTCTATGGGAAAAATGTACAGGGAATTATTTCCTGGGCCTGGCGTCGTGATGAAAGGGGGCGGGACTGGGCCTGGTGTCGTCATGAAAGGGGGGGGGGACTGGGCCTGGTGTCGTCATGAAAGGGGGCGGGACTGGGCCTGGCGTCGTCATGAAAGGGGGCGGGACTGGGCCTGGTGTCGTCATGAAAGGGGGCGGGACTGGGCCTGGTGTCGTCATGAAAGGGGGCGGGACTGGGCCTGGCGTCGTGATGAAAGGGGGCGGGACTGGGCCTGGTGTCGTCATGAAAGGGGGCGGGACTGGGCCTGGCGTCGTCATGAAAGGGGGCGGGACTGGGCCTGGTGTCATCATGAAAGGGGGCGGGACTGGGCCTGGTGTCGTCATGAAAGGGGGCGGGACTGGGCCTGGCGTCGTCATGAAAGGGGGCGGGACTGGGCCTGGCGTCGTCATGAAAGGGGGCGGGACTGGGCCTGGCGTCGTCATGAAAGGGGGGGGGGGACTGGGCCTGGTGTCGTCATGAAAGGGGGGGACTGGGCCTGGTGTCATCATGAAAGGGGGGGGGACTGGGCCTGGTGTCGTCATGAAAGGGGGGGGGGACTGGGCCTGGTGTCGTCATGAAAGGGGGCGGGACTGGGCCTGGTGTCGTCATGAAAGGGGGGGGGACTGGGCCTGGTGTCGTCATGAAAGGGGGCGGGACTGGGCCTGGCGTCGTCATGAAAGGGGGGGGGGGGACTGGGCCTGGTGTCGTCATGAAAGGGGGCGGGACTGGGCCTGGCGTCGTCATGAAAGGGGGCGGGACTGGGCCTGGTGTCGTCATGAAAGGGGGGGGGGGGACTGGGCCTGGTGTCGTCATGAAAGGGGGCGGGACTGGGCCTGGCGTCGTCATGAAAGGGGGGGGGGGGGACTGGGCCTGGTGTCGTCATGAAAGGGGGCGGGACTGGGCCTGGCGTCGTCATGAAAGGGGGCGGGACTGGGCCTGGTGTCGTCATGAAAGGGGGCGGGACTGGGCCTGGCGTCGTCATGAAAGGGGGCGGGACTGGGCCTGGCGTCGTCATGAAAGGGGGCGGGACTGCGACGCTCTATAGTTGTAAGCAGAAGTAATGTGAGGCGAAGGCGGTTTCATTCGCATTGCAGCAACAGACAGAAAGATCTTTAGTTATATAAATGAGCAGGGAGTTGGTTTAGCAGATGTTATATTTCTTGGTTTTATGATGCACTGATCGGTTGGCATTTTTAATGTCGTTGTACTCGTTATGATGACAATAAAGATCTATCTATATAATGGAGCAACAAGGTCACGTGTGTTGTACTTTTGCGTGTCTGGTCCTACTTTTGCGTGCGTGCGTGCGTGCGTGCGTGCGTGCGTGCGTTGCATGTGTGCGTGCGCTGCATGTGTGTGTGTGCGCGTGTTCATGCGTGTGTGAGAGATGTTGCTAAGATAACAGGCCAACAGCACACGCACCAAGGCCCGCCCCTGCTCGGTCCTGATTGGAGGAAGGCTTTCTCACCCACCTACCAAAGCCGAAACTAGGGTTATTTGACCCCTGCGGTTCACTGCATGGGGTCAGGGAGGAACTCCTTATATGGTCAGCACACTCTATGGTAGGGAGGATTATCACAAAAACGAAAGAAAAAAGTGATATTTGAATTAAGTGAAATCACTGAATATACCTTTAATTAAATAACTTGAGTACTTTTTTTCTGCCACAACTGATCAAAAGCCTGAATGGGCAGTGACAACACAGAGCGCTACACGTCCAACCGGGGAAACTCTCCCCCGTCAGGTGGTAAGAAGCGGGCCTGCTCACTCCTCATGCATCGATGGAAGCATGAGGTCACTTCTGTGCTCTCCCCAGGTTGGCAGAGGGAGAGTATAGTGCCAAGGATTACAGTTTAGGGCAGGCAATTGGCACCGGGTGAAAAAAATGGGTTACAAAATTGTGGGATAAAAATGTATAAAAGTGAAAAACTTTACTACTTAACAACCAGTACTTATTCAGTACACTCATATAGTCTTCCCCCCCCCCCCCCCCCCCCCCCCCCTCCTTAGCAACGGTCTGTCTGCTCATCTGAGTCTGATCGTCTCCTGCGTGGAGACATTTCTTTTGTTTGGTGTTTTCTTCTTTTTTTTATTAACGGGAAATCGAGTGTCCAGTGAGTGGCGTTGCATGGTAACCACGCAGTGGTGTTGCATGGTAACCACACAGTGGCGTTGCATGGTAACCAGGCAGTGGCGTTGCATGGTAACCACACAGTGGCGTTGCATGGTAACCACACAGTGGCGTTGCATGGTAACCACGCAGTGGCGTTGCATGGTAACCACACAGTGGCGTTGCATGGTAACCACACAGTGGTGTTGCATGGTAACCACACAGTGGCGTTGCATGGTAACCAGGCAGTGGCGTTGCATGGTAACCACACAGTGGCGTTGCATGGTAACCACACAGTGGCGTTGCATGGTAACCACGCAGTGGCGTTGCATGGTAACCACACAGTGGCGTTGCATGGTAACCATGGTAACCACACAGTGGCGTTGCATGGTAACCACACAGTGGCGTTGCATGGTAACCACGCAGTGGCGTTGCATGGTAACCACACAGTGGCGTTGCATGGTGACCACACAGTGGTGTTGCATGGTAACCACACAGTGGCGTTGCATGGTAACCACACAGTGGCGTTGCATGGTAACCACACAGTGGCGTTGCATGGTAACCACACAGTGGCGTTGCATGGTAACCACACAGTGGCGTTGCATGGTAACCACACAGTGGCGTTGCATGGTAACCACACAGTGGTGTTGCATGGTAACCACACAGTGGCGTTGCATGGTAACCACACAGTGGCGTTGCATGGTAACCACACAGTGGTGTTGCATGGTAACCACACAGTGGTGTTGCATGGTAACCACACAGTGGTGTTGCATGGTAACCACACAGTGGCGTTGCATGGTAACCACACAGTGGTGTTGCATGGTAACCACACAGTGGTGTTGCATGGTAACCACACAGTGGCGTTGCATGGTAACCACACAGTGGCGTTGCATGGTAACCACACAGTGGCGTTGCATGGTAACCACACAGTGGCGTTGCATGGTGACCAGGCAGTGGTGTTGCATGGTAACCATGGTAACCACACAGTGGTGTTGCATGGTAACCATGGTAACCACACAGTGGTGTTGCATGGTAACCATGGTAACCACACAGTGGTGTTGCATGGTAACCATGGTAACCACACAGTGGTGTTGCATGGTAACCATGGTAACCACACAGTGGCGTTGCATGGTAACCACACAGTGGCGTTGCATGGTAACCACGCAGTGGTGTTGCATGGTAACCACACAGTGGCGTTGCATGGTAACCACGCAGTGGTGTTGCATGGTAACCACACAGTGGCGTTGCATGGTAACCACGCAGTGGTGTTGCATGGTAACCACACAGTGGCGTTGCATGGTAACCACACAGTGGCGTTGCATGGTAACCATGGTAACCACACAGTGGCGTTGCATGGTAACCATGGTAACCACACAGTGGCGTTGCATGGTAACCATGGTAACCACACAGTGGCGTTGCATGGTAACCATGGTAACCACACAGTGGCGTTGCATGGTAACCACACAGTGGCGTTGCATGGTAACCACACAGTGGTGTTGCATGGTAACCATGGTAACCACACAGTGGTGTTGCATGGTAACCACGCAGTGGTGTTGCATGGTAACCATGGTAACCACACAGTGGTGTTGCATGGTAACCACACAGTGGCGTTGCATGGTGACCACGCAGTGGTGTTGCATGGTAACCACACAGTGGCGTTGCATGGTAACCAGGCAGTGGCGTTGCATGGTAACCACACAGTGGTGTTGCATGGTAACCACACAGTGGTGTTGCATGGTGACCACACAGTGGCGTTGCATGGTAACCACACAGTGGTGTTGCATGGTAACCACACAGTGGCGTTGCATGGTAACCACACAGTGGTGTTGCATGGTAACCAGGCAGTGGCGTTGCATGGTAACCACACAG
Organism: Electrona antarctica; assembly: GCF_951216825.1. NCBI lineage: Eukaryota > Metazoa > Chordata > Actinopteri > Myctophiformes > Myctophidae > Electrona > Electrona antarctica. The sequence goes on along the minus strand of NW_027638060.1, from coordinate 185,234 downwards.
TGGTGTTGCATGGTAACCACACAGTGGTGTTGCATGGTGACCACACAGTGGCGTTGCATGGTAACCACACAGTGGTGTTGCATGGTAACCACACAGTGGCGTTGCATGGTAACCACACAGTGGTGTTGCATGGTAACCAGGCAGTGGCGTTGCATGGTAACCACACAGTGGTGTTGCATGGTAACCACACAGTGGCGTTGCATGGTAACCAGGCAGTGGCGTTGCATGGTAACCACACAGTGGCGTTGCATGGTAACCACACAGTGGCGTTGCATGGTGACCACACAGTGGCGTTGCATGGTGACCACGCAGTGGTGTTGCATGGTAACCACACAGTGGTGTTGCATGGTAACCATGGTAACCACACAGTGGTGTTGCATGGTAACCATGGTAACCACACAGTGGCGTTGCATGGTAACCACGCAGTGGTGTTGCATGGTAACCACGCAGTGGTGTTGCATGGTAACCACACAGTGGTGTTGCATGGTAACCAGGCAGTGGCGTTGCATGGTAACCACACAGTGGTGTTGCATGGTAACCAGGCAGTGGCGTTGCATGGTAACCACACAGTGGCGTTGCATGGTAACCAGGCAGTGGCGTTGCATGGTAACCACACAGTGGCGTTGCATGGTAACCACACAGTGGTGTTGCATGGTAACCAGGCAGTGGCGTTGCATGGTAACCACACAGTGGTGTTGCATGGTAACCAGGCAGTGGCGTTGCATGGTAACCACACAGTGGCGTTGCATGGTAACCAGGCAGTGGCGTTGCATGGTAACCACACAGTGGCGTTGCATGGTAACCACACAGTGGCGTTGCATGGTAACCACACAGTGGCGTTGCATGGTAACCACACAGTGGTGTTGCATGGTAACCACACAGTGGTGTTGCATGGTAACCACACAGTGGCGTTGCATGGTAACCACACAGTGGCGTTGCATGGTAACCACACAGTGGCGTTGCATGGTAACCACACAGTGGCGTTGCATGGTGACCACGCAGTGGTGTTGCATGGTAACCACACAGTGGCGTTGCATGGTAACCACACAGTGGTGTTGCATGGTAACCACACAGTGGCGTTGCATGGTAACCACACAGTGGCGTTGCATGGTAACCACACAGTGGCGTTGCATGGTGACCACGCAGTGGTGTTGCATGGTAACCACACAGTGGCGTTGCATGGTAACCACACAGTGGCGTTGCATGGTAACCACGCAGTGGCGTTGCATGGTAACCACGCTGTGGCGTTGCATGGTAACCACACAGTGGCGTTGCATGGTAACCACACAGTGGCGTTGCATGGTAACCACACAGTGGCGTTGCATGGTGACCACGCAGTGGCGTTGCATGGTAACCACGCAGTGGCGTTGCATGGTAACCACGCTGTGGCGTTGCATGGTAACCACACAGTGGCGTTGCATGGTAACCACACAGTGGCGTTGCATGGTAACCACGCAGTGGCGTTGCATGGTAACCACGCAGTGGCGTTGCATGGTAACCAGGCAGTGGCGTTGCATGGTAACCAGGCAGTGGCGTTGCATGGTAACCAGGCAGTGGCGTTGCATGGTAACCAGGCAGTGGCGTTGCATGGTAACCACACAGTGGTGTTGCATGGTAACCAGGCAGTGGCGTTGCATGGTAACCACACAGTGGTGTTGCATGGTAACCAGGCAGTGGCGTTGCATGGTAACCACACAGTGGTGTTGCATGGTAACCAGGCAGTGGCGTTGCATGGTAACCACACAGTGGTGTTGCATGGTAACCAGGCAGTGGCGTTGCATGGTAACCACACAGTGGTGTTGCATGGTAACCAGGCAGTGGCGTTGCATGGTAACCACACAGTGGCGTTGCATGGTAACCACACAGTGGTGTTGCATGGTAACCAGGCAGTGGCGTTGCATGGTAACCACACAGTGGCGTTGCATGGTAACCACACAGTGGCGTTGCATGGTAACCACACAGTGGTGTTGCATGGTAACCACACAGTGGCGTTGCATGGTAACCACACAGTGGCGTTGCATGGTAACCACACAGTGGCGTTGCATGGTAACCACACAGTGGCGTTGCATGGTAACCACACAGTGGTGTTGCATGGTAACCACACAGTGGTGTTGCATGGTAACCACACAGTGGTGTTGCATGGTAACCACACAGTGGCGTTGCATGGTAACCACGCAGTGGTGTTGCATGGTAACCACACAGTGGTGTTGCATGGTAACCACACAGTGGTGTTGCATGGTAACCACGCAGTGGTGTTGCATGGTAACCACACAGTGGTGTTGCATGGTAACCACACAGTGGTGTTGCATGGTAACCACACAGTGGCGTTGCATGGTAACCACGCAGTGGCGTTGCATGGTAACCACACAGTGGCGTTGCATGGTAACCATGGTAACCACACAGTGGCGTTGCATGGTAACCACACAGTGGTGTTGCATGGTAACCACACAGTGGTGTTGCATGGTAACCACACAGTGGCGTTGCATGGTAACCACGCAGTGGCGTTGCATGGTAACCACACAGTGGCGTTGCATGGTAACCATGGTAACCACACAGTGGTGTTGCATGGTAACCACACAGTGGTGTTGCATGGTAACCACACAGTGGTGTTGCATGGTAACCACACAGTGGTGTTGCATGGTAACCACACAGTGGTGTTGCATGGTAACCACGCAGTGGCGTTGCATGGTAACCAGGCAGTGGCGTTGCATGGTAACCACACAGTGGCGTTGCATGGTAACCACACAGTGGCGTTGCATGGTAACCAGGCAGTGGCGTTGCATGGTAACCACGCAGTGGCGTTGCATGGTAACCACGCAGTGGCGTTGCATGGTAACCACGCAGTGGCGTTGCATGGTAACCACACAGTGGCGTTGCATGGTAACCACACAGTGGCGTTGCATGGTAACCACGCAGTGGCGTTGCATGGTAACCACGCAGTGGCGTTGCATGGTAACCACACAGTGGCGTTGCATGGTAACCAGGCAGCTCCACAAGGTGTGGGCAAACATCTCACATCGGAGTGAAGCAATGTTTCATCTTAGCGTCTTAGCACATATACAGTAGCACATGATGGGTGGGCTATTGAAGTGTCTTATAGCGTGCACATATACAGTAGCACATGAGGGGTGGGCTATTGAAGTGTCTTATAGCGTGCACATATACAGTAGCACATGAGGGGTGGGCTATTGAAGTGTCTTATAGCGTGCACATATACAGTAGCACATGAGGGGTGGGCTATTGAAGTGTCTTATAGCGTGCACATATACAGTAGCACATGATGGGTGGGCTATTGAAGTGTCTTATAGCGTGCACATATACAGTAGCACATGATGGGTGGGCTATTGAAGTGTCTTATAGCGTGCACATATACAGTAGCACATGAGGGGTGGGATATTGAAGTGTCTTATAGCGTGCACATATACAGTAGCACATGAGGGGTGGGCTATTAAAGTGTCTTATAGCGTGCACATATACAGTAGCACATGATGGGTGGGCTATTGAAGTGTCTTATAGCGTGCACATATACAGTAGCACATGATGGGTGGGCTATTGAAGTGTCTTATAGCGTGCACATATACAGTAGCACATGATGGGTGGGCTATTGAAGTGTCTTATAGCGTGCACATATACAGTAGCACATGAGGGGTGGGCTATTGAAGTATCTTATAGTGTGCACATATCACCACATGAGGGGTGGGCTATTGAAGTGTCTTATAGCGTGCACATATACAGTAGCACATGATGGGTGGGCTATTGAAGTGTCTTATAGCGTGCACATATACAGTAGCACATGATGGGTGGGCTATTGAAGTGTCTTATAGCGTGCACATATACAGTAGCACATGATGGGTGGGCTATTGAAGTGTCTTATAGCGTGCACATATACAGTAGCACATGAGGGGTGGGCTATTGAAGTATCTTATAGTGTGCACATATACAGTAGCACATGATGGGTGGGCTATTGAAGTGTCTTATAGCGTGCACATATCACCACATGAGGGGTGGGCTATTGAAGTGTCTTATAGTGTGCACATATCACCACATGAGGGGTGGGCTATTGAAGTGTCTTATAGCGTGCACATATACAGTAGCACATGAGGGGTGGGCTATTGAAGTGTCTTATAGCGTGCACATATCACCACATGAGGGGTGGGCTATTGAAGTGTCTTATAGCGTGCACATATACAGTAGCACATGAGGGGTGGGCTATTGAAGTGTCTTATAGCGTGCACATATACAGTAGCACATGAGGGGTGGGCTATTGAAGTGTCTTATAGCGTGCACATATACAGTAGCACATGAGGGGTGGGCTATTGAAGTGTCTTATAGCGTGCACATATCACCACATGAGGGGTGGGCTATTGAAGTGTCTTATAGCGTGCACATAACACCACATGAGGGGTGGGCTATTGAAGTGTCTTATAGCGTGCACATATCACCACATGAGGGGTGGGCTATTGAAGTGTCTTATAGCGTGCACATATACAGTAGCACATGAGGGGTGGGCTATTGAAGTGTCTTATAGTGTGCACATAACACCACATGAGGGGTGGGCTATTGAAGTGTCTTATAGCGTGCACATATCACCACATGAGGGGTGGGCTATTGAAGTGTCTTATAGCGTGCACATAACACCACATGAGGGGTGGGCTATTGAAGTGTCTTATAGCGTGCACATATCACCACATGAGGGGTGGGCTATTGAAGTGTCTTATAGCGTGCACATATCACCACATGAGGGGTGGGCTATTGAAGTGTCTTATAGCGTGCACATATACAGTAGCACATGAGGGGTGGGCTATTGAAGTGTCTTATAGTGTGCACATAACACCACATGAGGGGTGGGCTATTGAAGTGTCTTATAGCGTGCACATATACAGTAGCACATGAGGGGTGGGCTATTGAAGTGTCTTATAGTGTGCACATAACACCACATGAGGGGTGGGCTATTGAAGTGTCTTATAGCGTGCACATATCACCACATGAGGGGTGGGCTATTGAAGTGTCTTATAGCGTGCACATATACAGTAGCACATGAGGGGTGGGCTATTGAAGTGTCTTATAGTGTGCACATAACACCACATGAGGGGTGGGCTATTGAAGTGTCTTATAGCGTGCACATATACAGTAGCACATGAGGGGTGGGCTATTGAAGTGTCTTATAGTGTGCACATAACACCACATGAGGGGTGGGCTATTGAAGTGTCTTATAGCGTGCACATATCACCACATGAGGGGTGGGCTATTGAAGTGTCTTATAGCGTGCACATAACACCACATGAGGGGTGGGCTATTGAAGTGTCTTATAGCGTGCACATATCACCACATGAGGGGTGGGCTATTGAAGTGTCTTATAGCGTGCACATATCACCACATGAGGGGTGGGCTATTGAAGTGTCTTATAGCGTGCACATATACAGTAGCACATGAGGGGTGGGCTATTGAAGTGTCTTATAGCGTGCACATATACAGTAGCACATGAGGGGTGGGCTATTGAAGTGTCTTATAGTGTGCACATATCACCACATGAGGGGTGGGCTATTGAAGTGTCTTATAGCGTGCACATATCACCACATGAGGGGTGGGCTATTGAAGTGTCTTATAGCGTGCACATATACAGTAGCACATGAGGGGTGGGCTATTGAAGTGTCTTATAGTGTGCACATATACAGTAGCACATGAGGGGTGGGCTATTGAAGTGTCTTATAGCGTGCACATATCACCACTTGATGGGTGGGCTATTGAAGTGTCTTATAGCGTGCACATATACAGTAGCACATGAGGGGTGGGCTATTGAAGTGTCTTATAGCGTGCACATATCACCACATGAGGGGTGGGCTATTGAAGTGTCTTATAGCGTGCACATATACAGTAGCACATGAGGGGTGGGCTATTGAAGTGTCTTATAGCGTGCACATATCACCACATGAGGGGTGGGCTATTGAAGTGTCTTATAGCGTGCACATATCACCACATGAGGGGTGGGCTATTGAAGTGTCTTATAGCGTGCACATATCACCACATGAGGGGTGGGCTATTGAAGTGTCTTATAGCGTGCACATATCACCACATGAGGGGTGGGCTATTGAAGTGTCTTATAGTGTGCACATAACACCACATGAGGGGTGGGCTATTGAAGTGTCTTATAGCGTGCACATATCACCACATGAGGGGTGGGCTATTGAAGTGTCTTATAGCGTGCACATAACACCACATGAGGGGTGGGCTATTGAAGTGTCTTATAGCGTGCACATATCACCACATGAGGGGTGGGCTATTGAAGTGTCTTATAGCGTGCACATAACACCACATGAGGGGTGGGCTATTGAAGTGTCTTATAGCGTGCACATAACACCACATGAGGGGTGGGCTATTGAAGTGTCTTATAGCGGGCACATAACACCACATGAGGGGTGGGCTATTGAAGTGTCTTATAGCGTGCACATATACAGTAGCACATGAGGGGTGGGCTATTGAAGTGTCTTATAGCGTGCACATATCACCACATGAGGGGTGGGCTATTGAAGTGTCTTATAGCGTGCACATAACACCACATGAGGGGTGGGCTATTGAAGTGTCTTATAGCGTGCACATAACACCACATGAGGGGTGGGCTATTGAAGTGTCTTATAGCGTGCACATATACAGTAGCACATGAGGGGTGGGCTATTGAAGTGTCTTATAGCGTGCACATATCACCACATGAGGGGTGGGCTATTGAAGTGTCTTATAGCGTGCACATAACACCACATGAGGGGTGGGCTATTGAAGTGTCTTATAGCGTGCACATATCACCACATGAGGGGTGGGCTATTGAAGTGTCTTATAGCGGGCACATATCACCACATGAGGGGTGGGCTATTGAAGTGTCTTATAGCGTGCACATATCACCACATGAGGGGTGGGCTATTGAAGTGTCTTATAGCGTGCACATATCACCACATGAGGGGTGGGCTATTGAAGTGTCTTATAGCGTGCACATATCACCACATGAGGGGTGGGCTATTGAAGTGTCTTATAGCGTGCACATATCACCACATGAGGGGTGGGCTATTGAAGTGTCTTATAGCGTGCACATATACAGTAGCACATGAGGGGTGGGCTATTGAAGTGTCTTATAGCGTGCACATATCACCACATGAGGGGTGGGCTATTGAAGTGTCTTATAGCGTGCACATATCACCACATGAGGGGTGGGCTATTGAAGTGTCTTATAGCGTGCACATATCACCACATGAGGGGTGGGCTATTGAAGTGTCTTATAGCGTGCACATATACAGTAGCACATGAGGGGTGGGCTATTGAAGTGTCTTATAGCGTGCACATATCACCACATGAGGGGTGGGCTATTGAAGTGTCTTATAGTGTGCACATAACACCACATGAGGGGTGGGCTATTGAAGTGTCTTATAGCGTGCACATATCACCACATGAGGGGTGGGCTATTGAAGTGTCTTATAGCGTGCACATAACACCACATGAGGGGTGGGCTATTGAAGTGTCTTATAGCGGGCACATATCACCACATGAGGGGTGGGCTATTGAAGTGTCTTATAGCGGGCACATATCACCACATGAGGGGTGGGCTATTGAAGTGTCTTATAGCGTGCACATATCACCACATGAGGGGTGGGCTATTGAAGTGTCTTATAGCGTGCACATAACACCACATGAGGGGTGGGCTATTGAAGTGTCTTATAGCGTGCACATATCACCACATGAGGGGTGGGCTATTGAAGTGTCTTATAGCGTGCACATAACACCACATGAGGGGTGGGCTATTGAAGTGTCTTATAGCGTGCACATATCACCACATGAGGGGTGGGCTATTGAAGTGTCTTATAGCGGGCACATATCACCACATGAGGGGTGGGCTATTGAAGTGTCTTATAGTGTGCACATAACACCACATGAGGGGTGGGCTATTGAAGTGTCTTATAGTGTGCACATAACACCACATGAGGGGTGGGCTATTGAAGTGTCTTATAGTGTGCACATAACACCACATGAGGGGTGGGCTATTGAAGTGTCTTATAGCGTGCACATAACACCACATGAGGGGTGGGCTATTGAAGTGTCTTATAGTGTGCACATAACACCACATGAGGGGTGGGCTATTGAAGTGTCTTATAGCGTGCACATAACACCACATGAGGGGTGGGCTATTGAAGTGTCTTATAGCGTGCACATATCACCACATGAGGGGTGGGCTATTGAAGTGTCTTATAGCGTGCACATATACAGTAGCACATGAGGGGTGGGCTATTGAAGTGTCTTATAGCGGGCACATATCACCACATGAGGGGTGGGCTATTGAAGTGTCTTATAGCGTGCACATATCACCACATGAGGGGTGGGCTATTGAAGTGTCTTATAGCGTGCACATATCACCACATGAGGGGTGGGCTATTGAAGTGTCTTATAGCGTGCACATATACAGTAGCACATGAGGGGTGGGCTATTGAAGTGTCTTATAGTGTGCACATATCAGCACATGAGGGGTGGGCTATTGAAGTGTCTTATAGTGTGCACATATCACCACATGAAGGGTGGGCTATTGAAGTGTCTTATAGTGTGCACATATCACCACATGAGGGGTGGGCTATTGAAGTGTCTTATAGCGTGCACATAACACCACATGAGGGGTGGGCTATTGAAGTGTCTTATAGCGTGCACATAACACCACATGAGGGGTGGGCTATTGAAGTGTCTTATAGCGTGCACATATCACCACATGAAGGGTGGGCTATTGAAGTGTCTTATAGCGTGCACATATCACCACATGAGGGGTGGGCTATTGAAGGGTCTTATAGCGTGCACATATCACCACATGAGGGGTGGGCTATTGAAGGGTCTTATAGCGTGCACATAACACCACATGAGGGGTGGGCTATTGAAGTGTCTTATAGCGTGCACATATACAGTAGCACATGAGGGGTGGGCTATTGAAGTGTCTTATAGCGGGCACATATCACCACATGAGGGGTGGGCTATTGAAGTGTCTTATAGCGTGCACATATCACCACATGAGGGGTGGGCTATTGAAGTGTCTTATAGCGTGCACATATCACCACATGAGGGGTGGGCTATTGAAGTGTCTTATAGCGTGCACATATACAGTAGCACATGAGGGGTGGGCTATTGAAGTGTCTTATAGTGTGCACATATCAGCACATGAGGGGTGGGCTATTGAAGTGTCTTATAGTGTGCACATATCACCACATGAAGGGTGGGCTATTGAAGTGTCTTATAGCGTGCACATATCACCACATGAGGGGTGGGCTATTGAAGTGTCTTATAGCGTGCACATAACACCACATGAGGGGTGGGCTATTGAAGTGTCTTATAGCGTGCACATAACACCACATGAGGGGTGGGCTATTGAAGTGTCTTATAGCGTGCACATATCACCACATGAAGGGTGGGCTATTGAAGTGTCTTATAGCGTGCACATATCACCACATGAGGGGTGGGCTATTGAAGGGTCTTATAGCGTGCACATATCACCACATGAGGGGTGGGCTATTGAAGTGTCTTATAGCGTGCACATATCACCACATGAGGGGTGGGCTATTGAAGTGTCTTATAGCGGGCACATATCACCACATGAAGGGTGGGCTATTGAAGTGTCTTATAGCGTGCACATATACAGTAGCACATGAGGGGTGGGCTATTGAAGTGTCTTATAGCGTGCACATATCACCACATGAGGGGTGGGCTATTGAAGTGTCTTATAGCGTGCACATATCACCACATGAGGGGTGGGCTATTGAAGTGTCTTATAGCGGGCACATATCACCACATGAGGGGTGGGCTATTGAAGTGTCTTATAGCGTGCACATATCACCACATGAGGGGTGGGCTATTGAAGTGTCTTATAGCGTGCACATATCACCACATGAGGGGTGGGCTATTGAAGTGTCTTATAGCGTGCACATATCACCACATGAAGGGTGGGCTATTGAAGTGTCTTATAGCGTGCACATATCACCACATGAGGGGTGGGCTATTGAAGTGTCTTATAGCGTGCACATATCACCACATGAGGGGTGGGCTATTGAAGTGTCTTATAGCGGGCACATATCACCACATGAGGGGTGGGCTATTGAAGTGTCTTATAGCGGGCACATATCACCACATGAGGGGTGGGCTATTGAAGTGTCTTATAGCGTGCACATATCACCACATGAGGGGTGGGCTATTGAAGTGTCTTATAGTGTGCACATATACAGTAGCACATGAGGGGTGGGCTATTGAAGTGTCTTATAGCGTGCACATAACACCACATGAGGGGTGGGCTATTGAAGTGTCTTATAGCGTGCACATATCACCACATGAGGGGTGGGCTATTGAAGTGTCTTATAGCGTGCACATATCACCACATGAGGGGTGGGCTATTGAAGTGTCTTATAGCGTGCACATAACACCACATGAGGGGTGGGCTATTGAAGTGTCTTATAGCGGGCACATATCACCACATGAGGGGTGGGCTATTGAAGTGTCTTATAGCGTGCACATATCACCACATGAGGGGTGGGCTATTGAAGTGTCTTATAGCGTGCACATATCACCACATGAGGGGTGGGCTATTGAAGTGTCTTATAGTGTGCACATATCACCACATGAGGGGTGGGCTATTGAAGTGTCTTATAGTGTGCACATATCACCACATGAGGGGTGGGCTATTGAAGTGTCTTATAGTGTGCACATATCACCACATGAGGGGTGGGCTATTGAAGTGTCTTATAGCGTGCACATATCACCACATGAGGGGTGGGCTATTGAAGTGTCTTATAGCGTGCACATATACAGTAGCACATGAGGGGTGGGCTATTGAAGTGTCTTATAGCGTGCACATATACAGTAGCACATGAGGGGTGGGCTATTGAAGTGTCTTATAGCGTGCACATATACAGTAGCACATGAGGGGTGGGCTATTGAAGTGTCTTATAGCGTGCACATAACACCACATGAGGGGTGGGCTATTGAAGTGTCTTATAGCGTGCACATATCACCACATGAGGGGTGGGCTATTGAAGTGTCTTATAGCGTGCACATATCACCACATGAGGGGTGGGCTATTGAAGTGTCTTATAGCGTGCACATAACACCACATGAGGGGTGGGCTATTGAAGTGTCTTATAGCGTGCACATATCACCACATGAGGGGTGGGCTATTGAAGTGTCTTATAGCGTGCACATAACACCACATGAGGGGTGGGCTATTGAAGTGTCTTATAGTGTGCACATATCACCACATGAGGGGTGGGCTATTGAAGTGTCTTATAGCGTGCACATATACAGTAGCACATGAGGGGTGGGCTATTGAAGTGTCTTATAGCGTGCACATATACAGTAGCACATGAGGGGTGGGCTATTGAAGTGTCTTATAGCGTGCACATAACACCACATGAGGGGTGGGCTATTGAAGTGTCTTATAGCGTGCACATATCACCACATGAGGGGTGGGCTATTGAAGTGTCTTATAGCGTGCACATATCACCACATGAGGGGTGGGCTATTGAAGTGTCTTATAGCGTGCACATATCACCACATGAGGGGTGGGCTATTGAAGTGTCTTATAGCGTGCACATATACAGTAGCACATGAGGGGTGGGCTATTGAAGTGTCTTATAGCGTGCACATAACACCACATGAGGGGTGGGCTATTGAAGTGTCTTATAGCGTGCACATATCACCACATGAGGGGTGGGCTATTGAAGTGTCTTATAGCGTGCACATATCACCACATGAGGGGTGGGCTATTGAAGTGTCTTATAGCGTGCACATAACACCACATGAGGGGTGGGCTATTGAAGTGTCTCATAGCGTGCACATATCACCACATGAGGGGTGGGCTATTGAAGTGTCTTATAGCGTGCACATATACAGTAGCACATGAGGGGTGGGCTATTGAAGTGTCTTATAGCGTGCACATATCACCACATGAGGGGTGGGCTATTGAAGTGTCTTATAGCGTGCACATATCACCACATGAGGGGTGGGCTATTGAAGTGTCTTATAGCGTGCACATAACACCACATGAGGGGTGGGCTATTGAAGTGTCTTATAGCGTGCACATATACAGTAGCACATGAGGGGTGGGCTATTGAAGTGTCTTATAGCGTGCACATAACACCACATGAGGGGTGGGCTATTGAAGTGTCTTATAGCGTGCACATATCACCACATGAGGGGTGGGCTATTGAAGTGTCTTATAGCGTGCACATATCACCACATGAGGGGTGGGCTATTGAAGTGTCTTATAGCGTGCACATATACAGTAGCACATGAGGGGTGGGCTATTGAAGTGTCTTATAGCGTGCACATATACAGTAGCACATGAGGGGTGGGCTATTGAAGTGTCTTATAGCGTGCACATAACACCACATGAGGGGTGGGCTATTGAAGTGTCTTATAGCGTGCACATATACAGTAGCACATGAGGGGTGGGCTATTGAAGTGTCTTATAGCGTGCACATAACACCACATGAGGGGTGGGCTATTGAAGTGTCTTATAGCGTGCACATATACAGTAGCACATGAGGGGTGGGCTATTGAAGTGTCTTATAGCGTGCACATATCACCACATGAGGGGTGGGCTATTGAAGTGTCTTATAGCGTGCACATATCACCACATGAGGGGTGGGCTATTGAAGTGTCTTATAGCGTGCACATATACAGTAGCACATGAGGGGTGGGCTATTGAAGTGTCTTATAGCGTGCACATATACAGTAGCACATGAGGGGTGGGCTATTGAAGTGTCTTATAGCGTGCACATATACAGTAGCACATGAGGGGTGGGCTATTGAAGTGTCTTATAGCGTGCACATATCACCACATGAGGGGTGGGCTATTGAAGTGTCTTATAGCGTGCACATATCACCACATGAGGGGTGGGCTATTGAAGTGTCTTATAGCGTGCACATATACAGTAGCACATGAGGGGTGGGCTATTGAAGTGTCTTATAGCGTGCACATATCACCACATGAGGGGTGGGCTATTGAAGTGTCTTATAGCGTGCACATATACAGTAGCACATGAGGGGTGGGCTATTGAAGTGTCTTATAGCGTGCACATATCACCACATGAGGGGTGGGCTATTGAAGTGTCTTATAGCGTGCACATATCACCACATGAGGGGTGGGCTATTGAAGTGTCTTATAGCGTGCACATATCACCACATGAGGGGTGGGCTATTGAAGTGTCTTATAGCGTGCACATAACACCACATGAGGGGTGGGCTATTGAAGTGTCTTATAGTGTGCACATATCACCACATGAGGGGTGGGCTATTGAAGTGTCTTATAGCGTGCACATAACACCACATGAGGGGTGGGCTATTGAAGTGTCTTATAGTGTGCACATATACAGTAGCACATGAGGGGTGGGCTATTGAAGTGTCTTATAGCGTGCACATAACACCACATGAGGGGTGGGCTATTGAAGTGTCTTATAGCGTGCACATATCACCACATGAGGGGTGGGCTATTGAAGTGTCTTATAGCGTGCACATATCACCACATGAGGGGTGGGCTATTGAAGTGTCTTATAGCGTGCACATATCACCACATGAGGGGTGGGCTATTGAAGTGTCTTATAGCGTGCACATATACAGTAGCACATGAGGGGTGGGCTATTGAAGTGTCTTATAGCGTGCACATAACACCACATGAGGGGTGGGCTATTGAAGTGTCTTATAGCGTGCACATATACAGTAGCACATGAGGGGTGGGCTATTGAAGTGTCTTATAGCGTGCACATATACAGTAGCACATGAGGGGTGGGCTATTGAAGTGTCTTATAGCGTGCACATAACACCACATGAGGGGTGGGCTATTGAAGTGTCTTATAGCGTGCACATATACAGTAGCACATGAGGGGTGGGCTATTGAAGTGTCTTATAGCGTGCACATATACAGTAGCACATGAGGGGTGGGCTATTGAAGTGTCTTATAGCGTGCACATATCACCACATGAGGGGTGGGCTATTGAAGTGTCTTATAGTGTGCACATATCACCACATGAGGGGTGGGCTATTGAAGTGTCTTATAGCGTGCACATATACAGTAGCACATGAGGGGTGGGCTATTGAAGTGTCTTATAGTGTGCACATATCACCACATGAGGGGTGGGCTATTGAAGTGTCTTATAGCGTGCACATATCACCACATGAGGGGTGGGCTATTGAAGTTTAAATTGACATGTGGATGGATGGGTTTACGTGAGTGTAATCTGCTATTATGAGTTTTATGCGTGAGCTTTATTGTCACATCACAGTTTTACAAGTTAAAAAAAAGTGGGTGAAATACATTTTATGTGCATAGTTCCCATTGTGTTCTTGGGGGGGGGGGGGAGAAAGAGAAATAGCAGAGTGCCGCGCTACGAGCTGGTAGATCTGCTATTTGTCAATAGCTAAAGTATAACATAATGCTTTAAAACACCAGAAGGGGTTCCCGTCCAGAATGGATTACGGTACGTTGCAACGTTTACGATCATTGCTAGTTTTGCGTTTTTTAGATGTCCTGACTATTGATTGAATGAATACTTCGAATAGTCAGAGCTCAGACATTAAGGCTAAAAAGGACTGAAATGATGACACACGTGTGCGTGATGTGAAATACCTTGTCAAGTGCTTTCAGAAAAAGGTCAGCCAAAATGGAGAAAGGCGCTTTATAAATAGCAGTATATTTTACCAGGCTATTATCCTTTATAAATAGCAGTATATTTGACCAGGCTATTATCCTTTATAAATAGCAGTATATTTGACCAGGCTATTATCCTTTATAAATAGCAGTATATTTGACCAGGCTATTATCTTTATAAATAGCAGTATATTTGACCAGGCTATTATCCTTTATAAATAGCAGTATATTTGACCAGGCTATTATCCTTTATAAATAGCAGTATATTTGACCAGGCTATTATCCTTTATAAATAGCAGTATATTTGACCAGGCTATTATCTTTATAAATAGCAGTATATTTGACCAGGCTATTATCCTTTATAAATAGCTCGTTGAGTCATGAACGCACACCAACCGTAGTCGTTGAGTCATGAACGCACACCAACCGTAGTCGTTGAGTCATGAACGCACACCAACCGTAGTCGTTGAGTCATGAACGCACACCAACCGTAGTCGTTGAGTCATGAACGCACACCAACCGTAGTCGTTGAGTCATGAACGCACACCAACCGTAGTCGTTGAGTCATGAACGCACACAAACCGTAGTCGTTGAGTCATGAACGCACACAAACCGTAGTCGTTGAGTCATGAACGCACACCAACCGTAGTCGTTGAGTCATGAACGCACACAAACCGTAGTCGTTGAGTCATGAACGCACACAAACCGTAGTCGTTGAGTCATGAACGCACACAAACCGTAGTCGTTGAGTCATGAACGCACACAAACCGTAGTCGTTGAGTCATGGACGCACACCAACCGTAGTCGTTGAGTCATGAACGCACACCAACCGTAGTCGTTGAGTCATGAACGCACACAAACCGTAGTCGTTGAGTCATGAACGCACACCAACCGTAGTCGTTGAGTCATGAACGCACTCCAACCGTAGTCGTTGAGTCATGAACGCACACCAACCGTAGTCGTTGAGTCATGAACGCACACCAACCGTAGTCGTTGAGTCATGAACGCACACCAACCGTAGTCGTTGAGTCATGAACGCACACCAACCGTATAGTCGTTGAGTCATGAACGCACACCAACCGTAGTCGTTGAGTCATGAACGCACACAAACCGTAGTCGTTGAATCATGAACGCACACAAACCGTAGTCGTTGAGTCATGAACGCACACAAACCGTAGTCGTTGAGTCATGAACGCACACCAACCGTAGTCGTTGAGTCATGAACGCACTCCAACCGTAGTCGTTGAGTCATGAACGCACACCAACCGTATAGTCGTTGAGTCATGAACGCACACCAACCGTAGTCGTTGAGTCATGAACGCACACCAACCGTAGTCGTTGAGTCATGAACGCACACAAACCGTAGTCGTTGAGTCATGAACGCACACCAACCGTAGTCGTTGAGTCATGCACGCACTCCAACCGTAGTCGTTGAGTCATGAACGCACACCAACCGTATAGTCGTTGAGTCATGAACGCACACCAACCGTAGTCGTTGAGTCATGAACGCACACCAACCGTAGTCGTTGAGTCATGAACGCACACCAACCGTAGTCGTTGAGTCATGAACGCACACCAACCGTATAGTCGTTGAGTCATGAACGCACACCAACCGTAGTCGTTGAGTCATGAACGCACACAAACCGTAGTCGTTGAGTCATGAACGCACACAAACCGTAGTCGTTGAGTCATGAACGCACACCAACCGTAGTCGTTGAGTCATGAACGCACACCAACCGTAGTCGTTGAGTCATGAACGCACACAAACCGTAGTCGTTGAGTCATGAACGCACACCAACCGTAGTCGTTGAGTCATGAACGCACTCCAACCGTAGTCGTTGAGTCATGAACGCACACCAACCGTATAGTCGTTGAGTCATGAACGCACACCAACCGTAGTCGTTGAGTCATGAACGCACACCAACCGTAGTCGTTGAGTCATGAACGCACACCAACCGTAGTCGTTGAGTCATGAACGCACACCAACCGTATAGTCGTTGAGTCATGAACGCACACCAACCGTAGTCGTTGAGTCATGAACGCACACAAACCGTAGTCGTTGAATCATGAACGCACACAAATCGTAGTCGTTGAGTCATGAACGCACACAAACCGTAGTCGTTGAGTCATGAACGCACACCAACCGTAGTCGTTGAGTCATGAACGCACTCCAACCGTAGTAGTTGAGTCATGAACGCACACCAACCGTATAGTCGTTGAGTCATGAACGCACACCAACCGTAGTCGTTGAGTCATGAACGCACACCAACCGTAGTCGTTGAGTCATGAACGCACACAAACCGTAGTCGTTGAGTCATGAACGCACACCAACCGTAGTCGTTGAGTCATGAACGCACTCCAACCGTAGTCGTTGAGTCATGAACGCACACCAACCGTATAGTCGTTGAGTCATGAACGCACACCAACCGTAGTCGTTGAGTCATGAACGCACACCAACCGTAGTCGTTGAGTCATGAACGCACACCAACCGTAGTCGTTGAGTCATGAACGCACACCAACCGTATAGTCGTTGAGTCATGAACGCACACCAACCGTAGTCGTTGAGTCATGAACGCAAACCAACCGTAGTCGTTGAGTCATGAACGCACACCAACCGTAGTCGTTGAGTCATGAACGCACACCAACCGTAGTCGTTGAGTCATGAACGCACACCAACCGTAGTCGTTGAGTCATGAACGCACACCAACCGTAGTCGTTGAGTCATGAACGCACACCAACCGTAGTCGTTGAGTCATGAACGCACACCAACCGTAGTCGTTGAGTCATGAACGCACACCAACCGTAGTCGTTGAGTCATGAACGCACACCAACCGTAGTCGTTGAGTCATGAACGCACACCAACCGTAGTCGTTGAGTCATGAACGCACACCAACCGTAGTCGTTGAGTCATGAACGCACACCAACCGTAGTCGTTGAGTCGTGAACGCACACCAACCGTAGTCGTTGAGTCGTGAACGCACACAAACCGTAGTCGTTGAGTCGTGAACGCACACAAACCGTAGTCGTTGAGTCGTGAACGCACACAAACCGTAGTCGTTGAGTCATGAACGCACACCAACCGTAGTCGTTTAGTCATGAACGCACACAAACCGTAGTCGTTGAGTCATGAACGCACACAAACCGTAGTCGTTGAATCATGAACGCACACAAACCGTAGTCGTTGAGTCATGAACGCACACCAACCGTAGTCGTTGAGTCATGAACGCACACCAACCGTAGTCGTTGAGTCATGAACGCACACCAACCGTAGTCGTTGAGTCATGAACGCACACCAACCGTAGTCGTTGAGTCATGAACGCACACAAACCGTAGTCGTTGAGTCATGAACGCACACAAACCGTAGTCGTTGAGTCATGAACGCACACCAACCGTAGTCGTTGAGTCATGAACGCACACCAACCGTAGTCGTTGAGTCATGAACGCACACAAACCGTAGTCGTTGAGTCATGAACGCACACAAACCGTAGTCGTTGAGTCATGAACGCACACCAACCGTAGTCGTTGAGTCATGAACGCACACCAACCGTTGTCGTTGAGTCATGAACGCACACAAACCGTAGTCGTTGAGTCATGAACGCACACCAACCGTAGTCGTTGAGTCATGAACGCACACCAACCGTAGTCATTGAGTCATGAACGCACACCAACCGTAGTCGTTGAGTCATGAACGCACACAAACCGTAGTCGTTGAGTCATGAACGCACACCAACCGTAGTCGTTGAGTCATGAACGCACACCAACCGTAGTCGTTGAGTCATGAACGCACACCAACCGTAGTCGTTGAGTCATGAACGCACACCAACCGTAGTCGTTGAGTCATGAACGCGCACCAACCGTAGTCGTTGAGTCATGAACGCACACCAACCGTAGTCGTTGAGTCATGAACGCACACAAACCGTAGTCGTTGAGTCATGAATGCACACAAACCGTAGTCGTTGAGTCATGAACGCACACCAACCGTAGTCGTTTAGTCATGAACGCACACAAACCGTAGTCGTTGAGTCATGAACGCACACAAACCGTAGTCGTTGAATCATGAACGCACACAAACCGTAGTCGTTGAGTCATGAACGCACACAAACCGTAGTCGTTGAGTCATGAACGCACACCAACCGTAGTCGTTGAGTCATGAACGCACACCAACCGTAGTCGTTGAGTCATGAACGCACACCAACCGTAGTCGTTGAGTCATGAACGCACACCAACCGTAGTCGTTGAGTCATGAACGCACACCAACCGTAGTCGTTGAGTCATGAACGCACACCAACCGTAGTCGTTGAGTCATGAACGCACACCAACCGTAGTCGTTGAGTCATGAACGCACACAAACCGTAGTCGTTGAGTCATGAACGCACACCAACCGTAGTCGTTGAGTCATGAACGCACACAAACCGCGCGTGGCGCTGCCTGGGATGCTAATACTGTATAGTCGATATATAGCGGGGGTTCATGCCATCATGGTTCAAACATCGGCCTCGATACAGAAAAAACCTTAGTTATTGGCTTTTATGAGGCCATTATTTCCTCCAAGGCCTCGTTCCGTTTGATCCAGCAGTACAGTCGAAGGTGTTAAGGTAAGGTATTAAGGTGTTAAGGTAAGGTATTAAGGTGTTAAGGTAAGGTAAAGGTCATTTACCTAATTTACCTAACTGTGGAGAGCTCAACAAAACACAGTTTATTTAATGAATCAGTTCTGTCACGCTTAGTTCTGTCACGCTCAGTTCTGTCACGCTCAGTTCTGTCACGCTCAGTTCTGTCACGCACAGTTCTGTCCCGCTCAGTTCTGTCCCGCTCAGTTCTGTCCTGCTCAGTTCTGTCACGCTCAGTTCTGTCATGCACAGTTCTGTCACGCTCAGTTCTGTCCCGCTCAGTTCTGTCACGCTCAGTTCTGTCCCGCTCAGTTCTGTCACGCTCAGTTCTGTCCCGCTCAGTTCTGTCCCGCTCAGTTCTGTCACGCTCAGTTCTGTCACGCTCAGTTCTGTCACGCACAGTTCTGTCCCGCTCAGTTCTGTCCCGCTCAGTTCTGTCACGCTCAGTTCTGTCCCGCTCAGTTCTGTCCCGCTCAGTTCTGTCACGCTCAGTTTTGTCACGCTCAGTTCTGTCACGCTCAGTTCTGTCACGCTCAGTTCTGTCACGCTCAGTTCTGTCACGCTCAGTTCTGTCACGCTCAGTTCTGTCACGTTCAGTTCTGTCACGCTCAGTTCTGTCCCGCTCAGTTCTGTCACGCT
Source organism: Electrona antarctica (assembly GCF_951216825.1). Lineage (NCBI taxonomy): Eukaryota > Metazoa > Chordata > Actinopteri > Myctophiformes > Myctophidae > Electrona > Electrona antarctica. Next base: position 165,335 of record NW_027638060.1, on the reverse strand, counting down.
CAGTTCTGTCGTCACGCTCAGTTCTGTCACGCACAGTTCTGTCACGCTCAGTTCTGTCACGCTCAGTTCTGTCACGCTCAGTTCTGTCACGCTCAGTTCTGTCACGCTCAGTTCTGTCACGCTCAGTTCTGTCACGCACAGTTCTGTCACGCACAGTTCTGTCACGCTCAGTTCTGTCACGCACAGTTCTGTCACGCTCAGTTCTGTCACGCTCAGTTCTGTCACGCTCAGTTCTGTCACGCTCAGTTCTGTCACGCACAGTTCTGTCACGCTCAGTTCTGTCACGCTCAGTTCTGTCACGCTCAGTTCTGTCACGCTCAGTTCTGTCACGCTCAGTTCTGTCACGCTCAGTTCTGTCACGCACAGTTCTGTCACGCTCAGTTCTGTCACGCTCAGTTCTGTCACGCACAGTTCTGTCACGCTCAGTTCTGTCACGCTCAGTTCTGTCACGCTCAGTTCTGTCACGCTCAGTTCTGTCACGCTCAGTTCTGTCCCGCTCAGTTCTGTCACGCTCAGTTCTGTCCCGCTCAGTTCTGTCACGCTCAGTTCTGTCCCGCTCAGTTCTGTCCCGCTCAGTTCTGTCACGCTCAGAGAGTTAGAGAGGCAGGGGCTGAAATCCCGTATAAGAGGAGCACTTTCGGACAAAAATAGCTGATCTACAAGCTCTCAACGCGTCGCAGCGCGACGCGTTGAGAGCTTGTAGATCAGCTATTTTCGGGGCGCAACCCAGCACTCTTTAGCTAGTGGAGATGCGGTGTGTAACAACATGGATTTCTAAACAAATTTGTTCAACGCAAAAATGCTACGTTCAAGTTTCATGGAGAGGAGTGGCATTTGCATTTCTTTCACCGTAGTAAATGCTGCATTCGTGGCCTGGAGTATGGGGTAGTTGTTTTACAGACGGGTAAAACAACTGCCCCATAGTTCCATGTCCTTGACATGAAAAAGGTTCACGACCACTGCCATATTAGCCTGGGCACCATTTCATTTCGGTATATGATCCGGGCGGGAGCGGATGATATCGTTACGTCATGTTGTAGTATTGTTTTGTAGTCGACAGGATGATATCGTTACGTCATGTTGTAGTATTGTTTTGTAGTCGACAGGATGATATCGTTACATCATGTTGTAGTATTGTTTTGTAGTCGACAGGATGATATCGTTACATCATGTTGTAGTATTGTTTTGTAGTCGACAGGATGATATCGTTACGTCATGTTGTAGTATTGTTTTGTAGTCGACAGGATGATATCGTTACATCATGTTGTAGTATTGTTTTGTAGTCGACAGGATGATATCGTTACGTCATGTTGTAGTATTGTTTTGTAGTCGACAGGATGATATCGTTACGTCATGTTGTAGTATTGTTTTGTAGTCGACAGGCAGGAACAACTTCCTTTCCCCTCAAACCGATTTTTCTCAATAAAAGCTGCAGGCTACGAGAGCTTTTATTGTTATTATTCCGGTTTGAGGGAAAAGGAAGTTTGTGTTTGTTGTTCCTGCCTGTCGACTACAAAACAATACTACAACATGACGTAACGATATCATCCTGTCGACTACAAAACAATACTACAACATGACGTAACGATATCATCCTGTCGACTACAAAACAATACTACAACATGCCGTAACGATATCATCCAGATGACTACAAAACAATACTACAACATGACATAACCATATCATCCTGTCGACTACAAAACAATACTACAACATGACGTAACGATATCATCCAGATGACTACAAAACAATACTACAACATGACGTAACGATATCATCCTGTCGACTACAAAACAATACTACAACATGACGTAACGATATCATCCTGATGACTACAAAACAATACTACAACATGACGTAACGATATCATCCTGTCGACTACAAAACAATACTACAACATGACGTAACGATATCATCCTGATGACTACAAAACAATACTACAACATGACGTAACGATATCATCCTGTCGACTACAAAACAATACTACAACATGACGTAACCATATCATCCTGTCGACTACAAAACAATACTACAACATGACGTAACGATATCATCCTGTCGACTACAAAACAATACTACAACATGACGTAACCATATCATCCTGTCGACTACAAAACAATACTACAACATGACGTAACGATATCATCCTGTCGACTACAAAACAATACTACAACATGACGTAACGATATCATCCTGTCGACTACAAAACAATACTACAACATGACGTAACCATATCATCCTGTCGACTACAAAACAATACTACAACATGACGTAACGATATCATCCTGTCGACTACAAAACAATACTACAACATGACGTAACGATATCATCCTGTCGACTACAAAACAATACTACAACATGACGTAACGATATCATCCTGACGACTACAAAACAATACTACAACATGACGTAACGATATCATCCTGTCGACTACAAAACAATACTACAACATGACGTAACGATATCATCCTGTCGACTACAAAACAATACTACAACATGACGTAACGATATCATCCTGTCGACTACAAAACAATACTACAACATGACGTAACCATATCATCCTGTCGACTACAAAACAATACTACAACATGACGTAACGATATCATCCTGTCGACTACAAAACAATACTACAACATGACGTAACGATATCATCCTGTCGACTACAAAACAATACTACAACATGACGTAACGATATCATCCTGTCGTCTACAAAACAATACTACAACATGACGTAACCATATCATCCTGTCGACTACAAAACAATACTACAACATGACGTAACGATATCATCCTGTCGACTACAAAACAATACTACAACATGACGTAACGATATCATCCTGTCGACTACAAAACAATACTACAACATGACGTAACGATATCATCCTGACGACTACAAAACAATACTACAACATGACGTAACGATATCATCCTGTCGTCTACAAAACAATACTACAACATGACGTAACCATATCATCCGCTCCCGAGTGGATCATATACCGAAATGAAACAGAGACCAGGCTTTCCTCCGAGGTGGTGGAAAGCCTGGTGGGCGAGGTTAGTGCCTGGTGGGCGAGGTTAGTGCCTGGTGGGCGAGGTTAGTGCCTGGTGGGCGAGGTTACTGCCATATAGAAATCTTCTAGGATTCAGAATCGGCATCAGGTCTGAATGGGTCAGGCCTACAGTATAAACCAACAGCAACAGTTCTAAAGCACTTATTTGACACACACAGGGAGTCGGTATAAAGACCTAAGAAGTAGAGTAATTATGAGGTGTTTTATTTTAATGAAGCATCCTTATTGTCCTGTGACTTTCATAAAAGTGAACCTGCGGCGGTGTGTACTTTGTTTCTGTCCTTCCTGTAAGCCCTGGACGGGGGTCTGTGTGCACGTCAGGGAGGAAGACAAAGGCTTTGATGTACCCCCTCCCCCCCCCCCCCACCCCCACTTCCCCCACCCTCCCCCGGATCAGTGGTAGAGTTGTTTTCGTCCGTGCAATGTATTTAACCCATTTTGATTCTAAAAGATTCTAAAAAGATTCTAAAAAATGTCTTCTACTCATCCTGACAGTTTTCTGAACGCCAAAAGGGGTTCCCGCCCAAAATGGGTTAAGAACAGGGAATTATAACCTTCCAAACATCGGATTTTGAAGAGGGCTTAATGTCGTTTTAAATTAAGACAACTAAAGGGTTTTTTTATTGGTTGTGGAAGTGGAGCTCTCTCTCTCTCTCCATGGCACTCGTGGGAAATAAAAAGGAGTTTAGCTCTTAAGTGTGGTGTTTGCAACCATGGTGGGATGAAGACTTGTTTTGGTTTGTTTTCAGATGGGGGTCGGCAGCCAATCACAGATGGTTCTCGAGCTCCTTGACCTTGAGCACCAGTGCACCGTTTTTCAGAAAACTGTCAGGAGTTGGAAGACATTTTGTAGAATCTGGTCTCAGGTCTAAATGGGTTAATATGCTTGTTGTACCGAAACGATACAAAATAAACTTCAGTCAGACAACTCAAGAAGGATGTAATATATATTTATTTAATATAGATGAGCAATACAGTATATTTATTATGGTTTGGCGATGTATTGGATCTGCTTTTTAGGTACTTAGATCAAGCGCATCAGTCCCGACCATAGGGACTCCGAATCCCCCGTACCTAAACAGTAGATCCAAAACGACAGGTGGTAGCTGGGGTGGAGGTGGGTGCGCAGCAGGTTTGTATACAGCGGCGCGCTGATACAGCAGCAGCAAGCAAGGTTGTATACTGCAGCACGCAGGTATACGGTAGCAGCAGCGAGCAAGCAAGCAGAAGGAAGAATGCAAACCTCCGGTTAAAGTAGCCGGTATGAAGATGGAGTGAGTGTGTGATTGGCTGAGTGAATCATGTGAATGGGAGCGTGATGCTGAGGCGGTACTGAGGTTCCCTGACTGAACTTGCTCTGCGCATGTCTACGACAGGCGCAAATGCTCATATCT
>NW_027638060.1:125870-155870 GCF_951216825.1 Electrona antarctica | reverse complement strand
ACGTGAATGCAGTTTTCGTAACTCTGTCTTACGTGGTCTATCTGGCAGTCCATCACCGCCACATGGCGTGCACATTACAGCGTTTTCACTCGTAGAACGCAATGGGACTTTGCGTTTTTCCAAATTTACCGAGTGCTTTTTGACACCTCAGCCTCCAGCTGCCATGTTGTTGCATTGTGTTAGGATCAGCTGATCAGCTGCGCTGGTAGTACGTTGTGTTACTGCCAATGCGTTTAAGGCAACATCAAGAAGAAAAATAGACAGCACGCTCATCAGCAGGTTTCAACACGCCAGGCGTGCGTGTGTGTTTTCTTTTAGGGGAACTCGGGGGCTTTGCTGCTTAAGTCTTGGGATTTCACACTGGCTTTCATGAAGTGAAAGGAAGTCCTTTTTAACTAGAGGCTGGATTAGCAGACCGTGGAGCAACGTCTGTGCAACAGGTGAGACCATATGGGTACCTCACCATACGAAATATATGTGGCGATATTATAGCCCTCGATAACGATAACATCACGATATTCAATATATGTGACCAAATTTGACTGAGGGGACTGCCATTGGATTTTTTTCACATGAAAGCAGTGACTCATAGCTTCACATTGACACTAGTTTTGGAGATACGGTTTATAGAGTAATGTCTTGCAGAGAAACAGCGAGTGGAGAAAACAGGCTTGAAAGGTTCACTTCTGTGGTCTCTAACATAACATGTTTAAGCATTTATTTCATATTTACATGTCTATTTCAGCTCTGACACTTATTTCAGACATGCTCTAGTATGTGAAGAGTTTTTCTCCTCTGGTGAAAAGCTGGAATTTGCGCGATGGCAGGCTCTCAGTCAAATCTGGGCACATATTGCAAGAGATTTCATCAACCATATATCACAATATCTGTAGTCTGTCCACAAATCTGGAATTACGTCCAGTTTTAAGTGTTTTTGAGGGGCGCTATCCCAGGACAGACAGACGGAGGGACAGACGGACGGACGGACGGACGGACGGACGGACGGAGGGACGCACACACACACACACACACACACACACACACACACACACACACACACACACACACACACACACACACACACACACACACAGTGCAGCGTGGGTGAATAATTCACTGGCCCTGTTTAAATAGGCACCCTCTCTGACTGGAGAGAGAGAGAAAGAGAGAGAGAGAGAGAATCATGTAGAGATAATCATGTAGGGCCTACATGATTCTCTCTCTCTCTCTCTCTCTCTCTCTCTCTCTCTCTCTCTCTCTCTCTCCCCACACGTCTCAACATTTGCCATTGACAATGATCATAATAGGTCAAATGTCCGCCAAATATGACGTAAATGTAACCAACCAATCACATCGATTAAAGTACTTTAAAACCGAGTAGCAACGTTCACTTGTAGTTGAGTAATATTTGACCAGGACGAGTATACTTTGGCTCAAGTACTGGGGTATGAGTACTAGTACTCTGTCCACTGCTGCCACTGTACATACAGTAGTGTACTTTTACACGGCGATATGAGTACTAGTACTCTGTCCACTGCTGGTACTGCAGTACATAGTGTACTTATGCTCATGCTTGCTAACGGAAGTTAACCCATTCTGAACGGGAACCCCTTTTAACTAAGCATTATGTCATACTTTAGCTATTGAAAAATATCAGATCTACAAGCTCATAGCGCACCACCGAGTGGCGCGCTACGAGCTTGAAGGTCTGCTATTTTGGAAAAATCGTAAAAATGCGGCGCAGATCTTTGAATATATATATTCTTTCAGAGCCAACGTTTTCCTTATTTCGACGTCAGGCCTAAATGGTTTAACTTGCTACGTAACATCAGTGGTGGTCAAACATTTCATGTCGAGGTCGGACCACCCAGAATTAAAATATGTATTTGGCCACGGACCACCCATCTGAAAACCTTCTGTTCCAGGGACCTCCGGGAAGCACAGATTTGAGTTCAAAATGTTCACTTTAAAAATATGGATATATTCAAAGAGTTTTCAAAAAATAGCAGATCTACAAGCTCAGTAGACCGAAAGCTTGCTAAATAAATACATTGATTGTGCGCAGATCTGAGTGTGCAGCGCTTCCCTTTAAATTTGTTTGAACAGCCTCAGTATAAAATAATGGTGAACACGATTGTGACGCTGTGTTAACTAAAATGACAAAGATTATTTTCCCTGGTATTGATGGTGTTGGAGGTCAGTCAGGCCTGGTTTGATCTTTGGAATAGGTTGTAGTATAATGTCCAGGTGGACGGCCTCCTTAATGAGACCCCATTACAGGGTGGAATGACTTGACTCGGCTGTAGTGTAACCTCCTTAATGAGACCCCATTACAGGGTGGAATGACTTGACTCGGCTGTAGTGTAACCTCCTTAATGAGACCCCATTACAGGGTGGAATGACTTGACTCGGCTGTAGTGTAACCTCCTTAATGAGACCCCATTACAGGGTGGAATGACTTGACTCGGCTGTAGTGTAACCTTCTTAATGAGACCCCATTACAGGGTGGAATGACTTGACTCGGCTGTAGTGTAACCTTCTTAATGAGACCCCATTACAGGGTGGAATGACTTGACTCGGCTGTAGTGTAACCTTCTTAATGAGACCCCATTACAGGGTGGAATGACTTGACTCGGCTGTAGTGTAACCTCCTTAATGAGACCCCATTACAGGGTGGAATGACTTGACTCGGCTGTAGTGTAACCTCCTTAATGAGACCCCATTACAGGGTGGAATGACTTGACTCGGCTGTAGTGTAACCTCCTTAATGAGACCCCATTACAGGGTGGAATGACTTGACTCGGCTGTAGTGTAACCTCCTTAATGAGACCCCATTACAGGGTGGAATGACTTGACTCGGCTGTAGTGTAACCTCCTTAATGAGACCCCATTACAGGGTGGAATGACTTGACTCGGCTGTAGTGTAACCTTCTTAATGAGACCCCATTACAGGGTGGAATGACTTGACTCGGCTGTAGTGTAACCTCCTTAATGAGACCCCATTACAGGGTGGAATGACTTGACTCGGCTGTAGTGTAACCTCCTTAATGAGACCCCATTACAGGGTGGAATGACTTGACTCGGCTGTAGTGTAACCTCCTTAATGAGACCCCATTACAGGGTGGAATGACTTGACTCGGCTGTAGTGTAACCTCCTTAATGAGACCCCATTACAGGGTGGAATGACTTGACTCGGCTGTAGTCTAACCTCCTTAATGAGACCCCATTACAGGGTGGAATGACTTGACTCGGCTGTAGTCTAACCTCCTTAATGAGACCCCATTACAGGGTGGAATGACTTGACTCGGCTGTAGTGTAACCTCCTTAACGAGACCCCATTACAGGGTGGAATGACTTGACTCGGCTGTAGTGTAACCTCCTTAATGAGACCCCATTACAGGGTGGAATGACTTGACTCGGCTGTAGTGTAACCTCCTTAATGAGACCCCATTACAGGGTGGAATGACTTGACTCGGCTGTAGTGTAACCTCCTTAATGAGACCCCATTACAGGGTGGACTGACTTGACTCGGCTGTAGTGTAACCTCCTTAATGAGACCCCATTACAGGGTGGAATGACTTGACTCGGCTGTAGTCTAACCTCCTTAATGAGACCCCATTACAGGGTGGAATGACTTGACTCGGCTGTAGTGTAACCTCCTTAATGAGACCCCATTACAGGGTGGAATGACTTGACTCGGCTGTAGTGTAACCTCCTTAATGAGACCCCATTACAGGGTGGAATGACTTGACTCGGCTGTAGTGTAACCTCCTTAATGAGACCCCATTACAGGGTGGAATGACTTGACTCGGCTGTAGTGTAACCTCCTTAATGAGACCCCATTACAGGGTGGAATGACTTGACTCGGCTGTAGTGTAACCTCCTTAATGAGACCCCATTACAGGGTGGAATGACTTGACTCGGCTGTAGTGTAACCTCCTTAATGAGACCCCATTACAGGGTGGAATGACTTGACTCGGCTGTAGTGTAACCTTCTTAATGAGACCCCATTACAGGGTGGAATGACTTGACTCGGCTGTAGTGTAACCTCCTTAATGAGACCCCATTACAGGGTGGAATGACTTGACTCGGCTGTAGTGTAACCTCCTTAATGAGACCCCATTACAGGGTGGAATGACTTGACTCGGCTGTAGTGTAACCTCCTTAATGAGACCCCATTACAGGGTGGAATGACTTGACTCGGCTGTAGTGTAACCTCCTTAATGAGACCCCATTACAGGGTGGAATGACTTGACTCGGCTGTAGTCTAACCTCCTTAATGAGACCCCATTACAGGGTGGAATGACTTGACTCGGCTGTAGTCTAACCTCCTTAATGAGACCCCATTACAGGGTGGAATGACTTGACTCGGCTGTAGTGTAACCTCCTTAATGAGACCCCATTACAGGGTGGAATGACTTGACTCGGCTGTAGTGTAACCTCCTTAATGAGACCCCATTACAGGGTGGAATGACTTGACTCGGCTGTAGTGTAACCTCCTTAATGAGACCCCATTACAGGGTGGAATGACTTGACTCGGCTGTAGTGTAACCTCCTTAATGAGACCCCATTACAGGGTGGAATGACTTGACTCGGCTGTAGTGTAACCTTCATAATGAGACCCCATTACAGGGTGGAATGACTTGACTCGGCTGTAGTGTAACCTCCTTAATGAGACCCCATTACAGGGTGGAATGACTTGACTCGGCTGTAGTGTAACCTTCATAATGAGACCCCATTACAGGGTGGAATGACTTGACTCGGCTGTAGTGTAACCTTCTTAATGAGACCCCATTACAGGGTGGAATGACTTGACTCGGCTGTAGTGTAACCTTCTTAATGAGACCCCATTACAGGGTGGAATGACTTGACTCGGCTGTAGTGTAACCTTCTTAATGAGACCCCATTACAGGGTGGAATGACTTGACTCGGCTGTAGTGTAACCTTCTTAATGAGACCCCATTACAGGGTGGAATGACTTGACTCGGCTGTAGTGTAACCTTCTTAAAGGAGCATTCAGTGATTTGAGTGATTTGGAAAACCACCCAGTCCGCCCCGGTAACAAAATGTGCACATGCACGCTCTACAGTAGGGGGAAGTGCAACAGGTCAACAGAATGTGCACCCACCCGTCCCCACTCGATCATGATTGGAGGAAGGCCCCTCTCATCCTGATTGGATGAAGGCTTTGCCACCCGCCACCAAAACTGAAACTAGGGTTTTTTGACCCCAGGGGCTCACTGGGGACAGGGAGGAACTCCTTATATGGTCAGCACACTCTATAGTAGGGAGGATTATCCAGAAAAAAAGAAAAAATAAGTGATATTTAGATTAAGTCAAATCACTGAATATACCTTTAATGAGACCCCATTACAGGGTGGAATGACTTGACTCGCCTGTAGTGTAACCTTCTTAATGAGACCCCATTACAGGGTGGAATGACTTGACTCGGCTGTAGTGTAACCTCCTTAATGAGACCCCATTACAGGGTGGAATGACTTGACTCGGCTGTAGTGTAACCTTCTTAACTCTTAGCCTGCCGCCATTAATTAATCCCTCGATTGCGTATTGCCATGGTTTAATCACGCGTGACACTTACTTTGAAGAGCCAAATATCCGTATCGCATTTTACTATGAAACCATTCCGTGTGTGTTGACGAAGCTGGTGCTCGTTCTCTCGGTCGGTGGTGGAAAAAGTGGACCGCGAGTATCACAGCGCCTGCTACAGGCCGTTGAAAACGCTTGTCTGGGACAAAGCGTCCTCTGCAATGTCGCTTCTGTGAGATAAAGCCGTCTGAAAACAGAGCCGGCAATGTTAGTGGATGCGCGCGCATTTTCAAAATGGCCGCGCCCATTGTGTCAGAAGCATAACAAAGCTAACGGACGGTAGATTTCGATACGATCGTATTAAAACATGCATTAATGAATACATCGCTGTTAAAACGGCTTTTCCGTTTGTGGCAGGCTACAAGATTCTACGTGTTAATATTCCTATGTTCCTGGCGGGTAAACGATTAATGATACCCCACTGTAGACGAGGTGAGGTCAAGTTAATGTTTTTCAACTTCATACGTATAGAATGCCAAATCCTCACTTAGTTCCGATCATCCATGCATAGGGATGGACCCCGGAAATCGGGTCCATTACAAACCCGGTTCGGCATTTATCGAGACCCGAGTATCAATACGCGTTTGGCTTGTCGAGCATGTTAACGGGTATAAGGGGGCTGGGACGCGACGGGTGGTTGCGTGGTGCGTCATCGTTTTGCCGTGGAAGTATGGTGGAACGGGTGAAAAAGTTTGCTAACATTAAAAAAAAAGACGAGGGGAGCTAAATGCAATAATGTAGCCTACCACAGTTGTTGCATGCGCGAAAGGGAGCATTTCGACAATGCATAGATATCTGTCCAAGTGTCCATAATGCATTGTATTAAACCCAAATGCGATACCTTTGCATCATGTCTGCACCGAGTCGAAACAACACTGGAGCCGTCAGCTGCTAGCCTGGTGCGGCCAGACTCATAGCGAGGATTCACTGACGCTTCCTCCCTGCATATATGATATATGAGGTCTTTGAGATCAGAGAGCAGAACTAATGCTGTAAGTTCTCTAACCATTGTCGTGCCAAGGACCTCCACATGTTTGAGGGGCGCTAGCCCGTCCTATATACAGCTTTTGTCCCCACAAAATGTCCGCAACACAAACATCAAATGCCATTGACAATGAAGGGAAAATCTACGTCATCTTGTCCCCACACGTCTCATATTTGCCATCGACAGTGAATGGAGAAATTAGGTCAAATGTCCACCAAATATGACGTAAATTTGTGCCAACAGGCATTCTGATTGGCCAGTATGAGATGATGCATGATGATGTACGATGATAAGAGCGCCCCTCACTTCACATGGGTGTGATTTGTATTATATACTAGACCGGTACCGGCTGTAGAGCACCGAGTCGGTAACGATGGAACTTGGAGATCCATGCCCCACCCGGCTATGCAATACCCGTTGTACCCGTGTCAGAGTACCCGTTTCACCCATCTGTCTGTGTCCCATTTATGCACATTATTGGATATTTCTATATCTGTCTCTCTGTGTCCCTTTATTCCTATATATGGAGTTCTGTCATGCCCAAATATGGGGTCCCTGATGTCATACTTACATGTGACCTCATCGTTACGACACAAACAATCCAGCCAGTATGATAAAAAGCACTGCAGCCTCAGAGAGAGGTCAGTTTGAATCAACTTCTCCAGGACTCAGTTCTATGATACAGATCTCTTCAAGACATTATCTTCAAGACAAGTCAAGATTATAAGGGCTCATAGAAGCTAGAAGCGTACTTATTTGGCTCTCCTTTTCATTGGCTCTTGAGCTCTTCTACAGAGCAGGAAACAGGTTTAAATCAATCCACCATTAACGGTTGTGTTAAAACATGTTTTCCTGGACGTTGCATCAGAAAGGATCACCAAAGGAAGGTAAGCATGCTGCTGTAGCGGTGAGACACGAGCTGTACTACTTTGGATGGAACACTGACGAGAACCACAAGCATCACATTGGTGTGCAGGTCTTCAACACAGTGTCTTTACGCTGGAGGAAGTTGACCACAGTGACCCTCGGAAGAGGAGAACCTCACTTTGAGGTTCCCTTCAGGCGCCACGGCTACACAGCTGTGCTGATTGAGAACATTGTCTACTTCTGGGGAGGGCGTGAGTACTACACATACACCTACTCCAACGTGCTTTATGCATTCGATGTCAACACCCACAGATGGTTCAAACCACAGGTTTCTGGGACAGTTCCAGAGGAGAGGGAGGACCACTCAGCCTGTGTCTCAGCCTAAGGCTGAGCTCACACCTTTAATGCAATTCTCGTGCTCGTTGGATGCATGTTGTGTAGTGTCATGGCCGCCCAATGCATTTCCAATGGGAGTCACATGGTTTGACATAACATTGTGTTGTATGAGGGGGAGGGGCGCAGCCGAAACACAGCTGAAAGCCATACAACAGACCATGTGACCTCCATTGGAAATGCATTGGGGGCGGCCATGACACTCACAACAAAAATCACTGCATTAACCGTGTGAGCTCAGCCTACGTACATTTTGATACCTAATACTTTTGCACTTTTACTCAAGTACATTTCTGGACTTTTACTTGTAACCGAGTACATCTACAGCTGCAGCATTTATACTTTTACTTAAGTAAAACATTTCAGTACTTTGTTCCAACACTGGTAATGACTACCATCCGTCCACAACAGAACTGGAAACATAGTTCAAATTGTATTGTCATGCTCTCAAAGAGCACCTACAGGTGGCTACAATTAGAAATTTGTCGAATTGTATTTTTGTCTCCACCAGGCCGAAGGCATGGGGAGAGAGTATGTTTTGCACTCCGTCCGTGTGTGTGTGTGTCCTTCCGTCCGTCCTTCTGTCCGTCCGTTATCAGCTAATCTCCGGCACCGTTGGCCCGATCAATGCCAAACTTTGCACACACACTCCCTGGATGCCAACGATGAACCTCTGCCCCACATTTTCCTGTTATAGCGCCACCATGAGGCAGCTTTTCACATTGTTTACCTAAAACTGCACCGATCTGCGTGATACGTTGCATGCACACTCCCTAGAGGCCAAGGACAAACCTTTGACCTGCATTTTCCGCATCTGCCTTTTATAGCGCCACCAGGAGACTTTTGTAAAACACATTTTTTGATATTACTCCTCCAGATTCTGTCCAAAAATCTCACAAATCGTTACACAGTATCTCTATGGTCATGTGCTCAAGTCGGATCTGTCCGATATTTCATATTCCATCCTAATTGGCTATAATTGGCTTTCACAGTTTGCAAGATTGCCCCGTTTTGAACAAAAGCCTCAAATCATGAACGCAGCATGCAATTTACGTGAAATCTTTCACACATTTTCTTACTAGGCTGAGGAATATATCCCACCCTTTTCACATTGGCCTGTTATAGCGCCACCAACAGGTTGATTTTTGCAAAACACATTTTTGGAACAAAATGCTTCAAAAACATGTTTATATTAATCCTAAACATTTTGCCAAACATCTCACACAGTCCTATCCTCCTGGTGGAGACCTGTGCCCAGAAGGGCACTTTTTCTAGTTCAATACTGTACACGTTCTCCCTTTTCTCTAACCATGCATCTGATGATTTGTTTTGGAATAGATGTGGTGTATATGTGTGTGTCTTTAAATGTTTTTGATGAATTGAAAATGGAGGACCCATAGTCTTAGTGCTTTTTCTGGTTTTATCCTCTTAGCAGTCGTTGAATTGACCTGTACCTTCCTTGAACTGTGCAAACTCTGCAATCTGTTAATACAATTGTCAATCAATCAATCAATCAATCAATCAATCAATCAATCAATCAATCAATCAATCAACCAATCAATCAATCAATCAATCAAACAAACAATCAAACCTTTCAATATCTTCAATCTACAGTCTGAAACACCCAATATACTGTACATTAAACAATGTACAGTATTTTAAAAGCAAACTCTGTGCTATTATGCTGTGGAACTTGTGACACTGCCACATAGCCTACATGTGTGATGTATTTCCTGTCCTGGTATGGAAAGAAAAACATAAAACATACTTTGTTTTACACGTTGTTGTGTGTACTAGTTAGTGTCATGGTGTTTGTTTTGTGTACTAGTTAGTGTCATGGTGTTTGTTGTGTGTACTAGTTAGTGTCATGGTGTTTGTTTTGTGTACTAGTTAGTGTCATGGTGTTTGTTGTGTGTACTAGTTAGCGTCATGTTGTTTGTTTTGTGTACTAGTTAGTGTCATGGTGTTTGTTGTGTGTACTAGTTAGTGTCATGGTGTTTGTTTTGTGTACTAGTTAGTGTCATGGTACAGCCCAGTCACTAGTTAGTGTCATGGTGTTTGTTTTGTGTACTAGTTAGTGTCATGGTACAGCCCAGTCACTAGTTAGTGTCATGGTGTTTGTTTTGTGTACTAGTTAGTGTCATGGTACAGCCCAGTCACTAGTTAGTGTCATGGTGTTTGTTTTGTGTACTAGTTAGTGTCATGGTACAGCCCAGTCACTAGTTAGTGTCATGGTACAGCCCAGTCACTAGTTAGTGTCATGGTACAGCCCAGTCACTAGTTAGTGTCATGGTACAGCCCAGTCACTAGTTAGTGTCATGGTGTTTGTTTTGTGTACTAGTTAGTGTCATGGTACAGCCCAGTCACTAGTTAGTGTCATGGTGTTTGTTTTGTGTACTAGTTAGTGTCATGGTACAGCCCAGTCACTAGTTAGTGTCATGGTGTTTGTTTTGTGTACTAGTTAGTGTCATGGTACAGCCCAGTCACTAGTTAGTGTCATTGTGTTTGTTTTGTGTACTAGTTAGTGTCATGGTACAGCCCAGTCACTAGTTAGTGTCATGGTACAGCCCAGTCACTAGTTAGTGTCATGGTACAGCCCAGTCACTAGTTAGTGTCATGGTACAGCCCAGTCACTAGTTAGTGTCATGGTACAGCAGTCACTAGTTAGTGTCATGGTACAGCCCAGTCACTAGTTAGTGTCATGGTGCAGCCCAGTCACGTGACCACGACCTTTCCTTCTCTAAGCTTCCTTGTAAATGTACAGGAAGTGAGGTAACAGGAACATCTATAAATGTACAGGAAGTGAGGCCGCCAGGTGTTCCATTTCATAGGTTTCAAACAGAGTGTTTGGTGGTGGATTGTCAGAGAGACTCTTTTAAGGTCAATAATAATTAATAAACCATAATCATACATTGATAAACGACCGGAAAACTTTGGGATCTGAAGAAGAAAAGTCTGGTCCAGGAACTGAGGGTTTGGCTCTGAATCCATTGGTTGGGTGAGGAATATATATTTTATTCACCCTTTTTGAGCAACGCATTGTCTTTTCATTCGATGACTTTATGGATTAGGCTCCTTGATTTTTGGATAATAGTTGATCTACAATGTTTGGTGGTTTGATTACTTCTTGGGACCTATATAAAGGAACTTTATATAGGTCTGAGTTTGAACAGTAACATTTGTATTTTGAAATCTATTGATTATTCAATTGAAATGAAATATTATTTAGATTGATCAAGTTTTAAGTCAGATGAAAATAATATTGCAATTAATTTAAAAAACAACAACACCAGTTTGGTGTTTTCTTTTGGGTCTGCACAGTACACTTTGTTACAGTATGAATAATTTCTGACACCGGTACTGGACCTTTTAGTTAACACAGAGATACAAATGTATGGCTCTGGTTGTTATAATGCCTTGTGTGTTGCGTATATCATTTGTTGTTGTTTGAGATGGAAGCGTAGAGAGAGAGACAGGGAGACGGCAAGATTTATCCAGAAGGTATTGTGGAGAATTCTGCTTCTGCTGATTTATGGTGAATGTGAATACCAGGTGTGTCTGGTTTTAGTAGAGGCTTCATGGTGAATGTGAATACCAGGTGTGTTTGGTTTTAGTAGAGGCTTCATGGTGAAGCGGGCCTTGATGCCGTCGTAATGGCTGGTTTTACACTTGCTGAAAATAGCAGATCTACAAGCTCACAACGTGTCGCGCTGCGACGGACATTTTTCGTCTTAGTTTTAGTCGACGAAAAACAACACTGGTGCTGTGAATACCGGTTGTGTTTGGTGAGAGAGAGAGAGAGAGAGAGAGAGAGAGAGAGAGAGAGAATATTACGGCCGTGACCCGGATTCGAACCGGGGTTGCTGCGGCCACAACGCAGAGTACTAACCACTATACGATCACAGCGAGACACACACACACACACACACACACACACGGGACGGCGTTGGATGTCAGCTCAGCACCACTAATGCAAAGCACTCCACTCTGGCAGAACACTATAGCTGTCTCCCAGAGTGCTGACTCTGCCTTTCACTGCTGCTGTTGTCTCTCTCTCTCTCTCTCTCTCTCTCTCTCTCTCTCTCTCTCTCTCTCTCTGTGTCTCTCTCTCTCTCTCTCTCTCTCTCTCTCTCTCTCTCTCTCTCTCTCTCTCTCTCTCTCTCTCTCTCTCTCTCTCTCTCTCTCTCTCTCTCTCTCAGGGTGCATAGGGGCAGCGTAGCGTGGGAGAACAGGGTGGGGGTGTAGTGGCACCTGTTCCAGTAATCTGATGCTTTCTCCCCTGTTGCTGGGCTATGGAGGAGCTAAAGTAATCTAAAGTAACGTAAAGTATTAGCTAAAGTAAACTCTTCTCCCTTCTGGCTCCAAAACTATATGGAATTAACTTCCCATTCCAATGAGAGCTGCAGACTCTGTCACTCCCAATCTTCCGCCGTAGTCTGAAAACCCACCTCTTCAGACTCCATCATGGCCCGTAGCACTTGTCCTAGCCTTGACAAATTTACAGGCGTATGCAAAGGCTCAATTTATGTAACTTAGATAGCATTTTATGTAGACATGACACTATATAGTGTATATATATATGCATAGTTTCATTATATATATTCCACTGTTTCGTTCTTAGCTTATGTATGATTCATGGTATAACTACTTTGTATGTATGATGTATTGCCATGTTTTTGTTCTTGCTTAATGTATATCGCTCTGGATTAGGAGCGTCTGCTAAATGCCTAAATTGTAATCAGTAATCGGTAATCTGATGCTTAATATATCACTACTCTTCCTTTTTTCCGTTGCCTGTTGTTTCCATTCTGTTTTTAAGTAGATATTAGGTATTATTGTTATAGCTTTTTTCAAAACATTTTTGGTACCCCCAAAATCATGAATAAATGTGACTAAATTTGACTGAGAGACTGCCATTGGAAAAATACTTGTTTTAAAAAGTGCTATTTGCGGACATCAAGGGCTGTATTTTGCGTGTCTTAAGTACCAGGTCTTATTACTTAACTTAAGACCTGGAGGCGTGCTCAATGCTCTTTGGTCACTCAGAATAGCCAAATGGCATTGATCACGCCTCCAGGTCTTAAGTTAAGTAATAAGACCTGGTACTTAAGACACGCATAATACAGCCCAAAATGTCTCTTTTGGGTTCCCAGCTGTGTACTGTACTATGTACTGTATCTGTCAGATACTTCATCGTATGTAATCTATATAGACTTAGTCCTTATGTAATCTATATAGACTTAGTCCTTATGTAATCTGTATAGACGTAGTCTTTATGTAATCTGTATAGATTTAGTCCTTATGTAATCTATATAGACTTAGTCCTTATGTAATCTATATAGACTTAGTCCTTATGTAATCTATATAGACTTAGTCCTTATGTAATCTATATAGATTTAGTCCTTATGTAATCTATATAGACTTAGTCCTTATGTAATCTATATAGACTTAGTTCTTATGTAATCTATATAGACTTAGTTCTTATGTAATCTATATAGACTTAGTCCTTATGTAATCTATATAGACTTAGTCCTTATGTAATCTATATAGACTTAGTCCTTATGTAATCTATATAGATTTAGTCCTTATGTAATCTATATAGACTTAGTCCTTATGTAATCTATATAGACTTAGTCCTTATGTAATCTATATAGACTTAGTCCTTATGTAATCTATATAGACTTAGTCCTTATGTAATCTATATAGATTTAGTCCTTATGTAATCTATATAGACTTAGTTCTTATGTAATCTATATAGACTTAGTTCTTATGTAATCTATATAGATTTAGTCCTTATGTAATCTATACTAGTTCTTATGTAATCTATATAGATTTAGTCCTTATGTAATCTATATAGATTGAGTCCTTATGTAATCTATATAGATTTAGTCCTTATGTAATCTATACTAGTTCTTATGTAATCTATATAGATTTAGTCCTTATGTAATCTATATAGATTTAGTCCTTATGTAATCTATATAGACTTAGTTCCTATGTAATCTATATAGACTTAGTCCTTACTAAACTTATTCTTCTTTCCTTGTATTGTATTACGGAAAAGAGCACCATGGCCTTCTTCCAATGTCCCCATCCCACCTTTGAGTGTAATCTCTATAGATTATGTATATTGATTATGTTAATTGATGTATATTGTAATTTGTAATTGATGTCAGCAATGTATACTCTTATCTCTGGCCAGCACAATTAAGTCCCTGGAGAATAAAGTTTGCAGTTAGATAGTGGTTCCCAAAGTGTGGTCCGGGGACCCCCAGGGGTACTTGAGGGGAGTTCCAGGGGGGACCCAGCTAAATGATAAGCTAAATGAGGTCCAAATGGACCCTTATGGGTCTGTAACTCAGAGAGTGTACAAATGGACCCGCTATAGGCCATTTGGTTCCATTTGTACACTCTCAGAGTTAAATTAACAGTGGTTTTACAAAATAAATTGAGGTACCAGAGATAGAAATGCCATTAAATCAGGGGTCCGTAGCCTAATGCGTGTGAAACTGGGGGTCCTTGAAATTAATATGTTTCGGAATCACTGCCGGAGTCGTAAAAATCCTCCCTTATGGGGGTCACTGGCATATGGTTTCAAATGGGGGGTCCGTGGCCTAATAAATGTTGATTTGGGGGTCCTCGACACGGAAGGGTTTGGGAACCACTGAGATAGAGACCATTAATATAGAGTTTACAGTTAGATAGAGAACATTAATATAGAGTTTACAGTTAGATAGAGAACATTAATATAGAGTTTACAGTTAGATAGAGAACATTAATATAGAGTTTACAGTTAGATAGAGACCATTAATATAGAGTTTACAGTTGGATAGAGAACATTAATATAGAGTTTACAGTTAGATAGAGAACATTAATATAGAGTTTACAGTTAGATAGAGAACATTAATATAGAGTTTACAGTTAGATAGAGAACATTAATATAGAGTTTACAGTTAGATATAGAGTTTACAGTTAGATAGAGAACATTAATATAGAGTTTACAGTTAGATAGATAACATTAATATAGAGTTTACAGTTAGATAGAGAACATTAATATAGAGTTTACAGTTGGATAGAGAACATTAATAGAGTTTACAGTTAGATAGAGAACATTAATATAGAGTTTACAGTTAGATAGAGAACATTAATATAGAGTTTACAGTTAGATAGAGAACATTAATATAGAGTTTACAGTTAGATAGAGAACATTAATATAGAGTTTGCAGCTTGATAGAGAACATTAATATAGAGTTTACAGTTAGATATAGAACATTAATATAGAGTTTACAGTTAGATAGAGAACATTAATATAGAGTTTACAGTTAGATAGAGAACATTAATATAGAGTTTGCAGCTTGATAGAGAACATTAATATAGAGTTTGCAGTTAGATAGAGAACATTAATATAGAGTTTGCAGTTAGATAGAGAACATTAATATAGAGTTTACAGTTAGATAGAGAACATTAATATAGAGTTTACAGTTAGATAGAGAACATTAATATAGAGTTTACAGTTGGATAGAGAACATTAATATAGAGTTTACAGTTGGATAGAGAACATTAATATAGAGTTTACAGTTGGATAGAGAACATTAATATAGAGTTTACAGTTGGATAGAGAACATTAATATAGAGTTTACAGTTAGATAGAGAACATTAATATAGAGTTTACAGTTAGATAGAGAACATTAATATAGAGTTTACAGTTAGATAGAGAACATTAATATAGAGTTTACAGTTAGATAGAGAACATTAATATAGAGTTTACAGTTAGATAGAGAACATTAATATAGAGTTTACAGTTGGATAGAGAACATTAATATAGAGTTTACAGTTAGATAGAGAACATTAATATAGAGTTTACAGTTAGATAGAGAACATTAATATAGAGTTTACAGTTAGATAGAGAACATTAAGGATGTTTTAGACCTTTTAAATACTTAGTATTTAAACAGTTTTTTTTAAGGAAACCCATCACTTCAACATAAATCTGGTCAAACATTGGCCAAATTGTCAACTAATAAGATATGCATACAAGGTGAAAAATGCTGATCTACAAGCTCAACCACGCCTAGCATTGTGAGGTGTTGCGAGCTTGTAGATCTGCAATTTACAGTAGTTTTTATCTGTGGACCCTGAATCAAACTAAATGTAACGCCTCAACTCATTCAAATCATTGAATCCTACCGTGTCACCCTAATGAACCAATATCGTCCATGTATCGTATCGTCAACCATGTTTGGTGATACGCGTGATCGTTACACCCCTATACTGAGAACCATTGCATTAAAAGATCGCCATTGAGAGCAGGCAGGGAGATATACAGCAAGTTTCAAGGTTCAACTTCATTGTCAGCAATACAAGTAAAAGACATTCATTGTGTGTTTAAATCTTTAGTTTAGTCATCTCTAAAACTACTACTGAAAGTGCAACAGGAAGCGGGAAAACGAGTGCTCCATAGTCTTTGTGTTCCATATTGTATAGTGTTCGATGTGTATTCATGCGTGTGATGGCGCGGGAAAACGAGTGCTCCATAGTCTTTGTGTGCGGCTGGCAAGGCTGAGAAAGCATGTGAGAAAGCAGAGCCCATATGCAACGTGCACTATGACACCGACCATGGATAAATGGTGCATTTATATAGCGCCTTTATCCAAGGCGCTTTACATTGATTGTGCATTACATTCACCCATTCACACACACACACACATACACCGATGGCAGCGGAAACCATGCAAGGCACCAACCAGCACATCAGGAGCAATTATGGGTTCAGAGTCTTGCTCAAGGACACTTCGACACTAAAAAAGAAAAAGAAAAAAATATCTATATTTAATTTGTGTAGTCATTCAGTTGTGAAAACAGACACTTGGAAAAGTAGTATGCTGTTTATTGATTGATTTGAATACTTTATTAACAGGCTTTGGGCCAATAAGCCCCTATAGGGCCTAGTCTTGTTTCCATTGTGGTCCTCTGTATAATATCGGAATCGGTCAGAATCGGTATCGGCAGATATGATGACCCTGCAAATAATCGGATATCGGTCATAATTTCGTAACCGTGCAGCCCTAGAAACATCCCTTTTAAAGTTAATTATACAACAGGTCGTTTCGAGGAAGCAATCTGATTGGTTGAAACGGCTTCTAGCCGTGGATCAAACCAGCACCATTCACCACCTAATCAAAACAAATAATTAAGCTGCTCTGTTTTCCCAGAGCGCTAGCAAACTCGGTGGCTAGGCTAGCTAGTTTCTTGGGACATTTGTGGTCGTAGTGACTACATCTGTCATTAAAAAAATATTTTTTTTCAGCGATTTTCTTAGTTTTAAGGGTAACTGTTGTATAATTGCAATATTACACTCGAGGGTGTGGTTTAACGTGATTATTGCCACTTCAGTGATGCTTGCGGAACTCGACTTCATCTCATTCCTGACCGCATCACTGTCATCACGTTAACCCACACCCTCCCGTGTAATATTGCTTAAATGTAAAGTTTAGATTGGCATCACACAGTGATCTGCATGTGGAGGGTCTGTCTGTAGTCTAAATGCATGGATGGGGGTCTGTCTGTAGTATGTCTGTAGTCTAAATGCATGGATGGGGGTCTGTCTGTAGTGTAAATGCATGGATGCGGGTCTGTCTGTAGTCTAAATGCATGGATGGGGGTCTGTCTGTAGTCTAAATGCATGGATGGGGGGTCTGTCTGTAGTATGTCTGTAGTCTAAATGCATGGATGGGGGTCTGTCGGTAGTGTAAATGCATGGATGGGGGTCTGTCTGTAGTCTAAATGCATGGATGGGGGTCTGTCTGTAGTCTAAATGCATGGATGGGGGTCTGTCTGTAGTCTAAATGCATGGATGGGGGGTCTGTCTGTAGTATGTCTGTAGTCTAAATGCATGGATGGGGGTCTGTCGGTAGTGTAAATGCATGGATGGGGGTCTGTCTGTAGTATGTCTGTAGTCTAAATGCATGGATGGGGGTCTGTCTGTAGTCTAAATGCATGGATGCGGGTTTGTCTGTAGTCTAAATGCATGGATGGGGGTCTGTCTGTAGTCTAAATGCATGGATGCGGGTCTGTCTGTAGTCTAAATGCATGGATGGGGGTCTGTCTGTAGTCTAAATGCATGGATGGGGGTATGTCTGTAGTGTAAATGCATGGATGGGGGTCTGTCTGTAGTCTAAATGCATGGATGGGGGTCTGTCTGTAGTGTAAATGCATGGATGGGGGTCTGTCTGTAGTGTAAATGCATGGATGGGGGTCTGTCTGTAGTCTAAATGCATGGATGGGGGTCTGTAGTCTAAATGCATGGATGGGGGTCTGTCTGTAGTGTAAATGCATGGATGGGGGTCTGTCTTTAGTCTAAATGCATGGATGGGGGTCTGTCTGTAGTGTAAATGCATGGATGGGGGTCTGTCTGTAGTGTAAATGCATGGATGGGGGTCTGTCTGTAGTCTAAATGCATGGATGGGGGTCTGTCTGTAGTCTTAATGCATGGATGGGGGTCTGTCTGTAGTGTAAATGCATGGATGGGGGTCTGTCTGTAGTCTAAATGCATGGATGGGGGTCTGTAGTCTAAATGCATGGATGGGGGTATGTCTGTAGTCTAAATGCATAGATGGGGGTCTGTCTGTAGTCTAAATGCATGGATGGGGGTATGTCTGTAGTATAAATGCATGGATGGGGGTATGTCTGTAGTGTAAATGCATGGATGGGGGTCTGTCTGTAGTGTAAATGCATGGATGGGGGTCTGTCTGTAGTCTAAATGCATGGATGGGGGTATGTCTGTAGTGTAAATGCATGGATGGGGGTCTGTCTGTAGTGTAAATGCATGGATGGGGGTCTGTCTGTAGTCTAAATGCATGGATGGGGGTATGTCTGTAGTGTAAATGCATGGATGGGGGTCTGTCTGTAGTGTAAATGCATGGATGGGGGTCTGTCTGTAGTCTAAATGCATGGATGGGGGTCTGTCTGTAGTGTAAATGCATGGATGGGGGTCTGTCTGTAGTGTAAATGCATGGATGGGGGTCTGTCTGTAGTCTAAATGCATGGATGGGGGTCTGTAGTCTAAATGCATGGATGGGGGTCTGTCTGTAGTCTAAATGCATGGATGGGGGTCTGTCTGTAGTCTAAATGCATGGATGGGGGTATGTCTGTAGTGTAAATGCATGGATGGGGGTCTGTCTGTAGTGTAAATGCATGGATGGGGGTCTGTCTGTAGTGTAAATGCATGGATGGGGGTCTGTCTGTAGTCTAAATGCATGGATGGGGGTCTGTAGTCTAAATGCATGGATGGGGGTCTGTCTGTAGTGTAAATGCATGGATGGGGGTCTGTCTGTAGTGTAAATGCATGGATGGGGGTCTGTCTGTAGTTGAAATGCATGGATGGGGGTCTGTAGTCTAAATGCATGGATGGGGGTCTGTCTGTAGTGTAAATGCATGGATGGGGGTCTGTCTGTAGTCTAAATGCATGGATGGGGGTCTGTCTGTAGTGTAAATGCATGGATGGGGGTCTGTCTGTAGTGTAAATGCATGGATGGGGGTCTGTCTGTAGTCTAAATGCATGGATGGGGGTCTGTAGTCTAAATGCATGGATGGGGGTCTGTCTGTAGTCTAAATGCATGGATGGGGGTCTGTCTGTAGTCTAAATGCATGGATGGGGGTATGTCTGTAGTCTAAATGCATGGATGGGGGTCTGTCTGTAGTCTAAATGCATGGATGGGGGTATGTCTGTAGTGTAAATGCATGGATGGGGGTCTGTCTGTAGTGTAAATGCATGGATGGGGGTATGTCTGTAGTGTAAATGCATGGATGGGGGTATGTCTGTAGTGTAAATGCATGGATGGGGGTCTGTCTGTAGTCTAAATGCATGGATGGGGGTCTGTCTGTAGTCTAAATGCATGGATGGGGGTCTGTCTGTAGTGTAAATGCATGGATGGGGGTCTGTCTGTAGTCTAAATGCATGGATGGGGGTCTGTAGTCTAAATGCATGGATGGGGGTCTGTCTGTAGTCTAAATGCATGGATGGGGGTCTGTCTGTAGTCTAAATGCATGGATGGGGGTATGTCTGTAGTGTAAATGCATGGATGGGGGTCTGTCTGTAGTGTAAATGCATGGATGGGGGTCTGTCTGTAGTGTAAATGCATGGATGGGGGTCTGTCTGTAGTGTAAATGCATGGATGGGGGTCTGTAGTGTAAATGCATGGATGGGGGTCTGTCTGTAGTCTAAATGCATGGATGGGGGTCTGTCTGTAGTGTAAATGCATGGATGGGGGTCTGTCTGTAGTGTAAATGCATGGATGGGGGTCTGTCTGTAGTCTAAATGCATGGATGGGGGTCTGTAGTCTAAATGCATGGATGGGGGTCTGTCTGTAGTCTAAATGCATGGATGGGGGTCTGTCTGTAGTCTAAATGCATGGATGGGGGTATGTCTGTAGTGTAAATGCATGGATGGGGGTCTGTCTGTAGTGTAAATGCATGGATGGGGGTCTGTCTGTAGTCTAAATGCATGGATGGGGGTCTGTCTGTAGTGTAAATGCATGGATGGGGGTCTGTCTGTAGTGTAAATGCATGGATGGGGGTCTGTAGTGTAAATGCATGGATGGGGGTCTGTCTGTAGTCTAAATGCATGGATGGGGGTCTGTCTGTAGTGTAAATGCATGGATGGGGGTCTGTCTGTAGTGTAAATGCATGGGTGGGGGTCTGTCTGTAGTGCAAATGCATGGATGGGGGTCTGTCTGTAGTGTAAATGCATGGATGGGGGTCTGTCTGTAGTCTAAATGCATGGATGGGGGTCTGTCTGTAGTCTAAATGCATGGATGGGGGTCTGTAGTCTAAATGCATGGATGGGGGTCTGTCTGTAGTCTAAATGCATGGATGGGGGTCTGTCTGTAGTCTAAATGCATGGATGGGGGTCTGTAGTCTAAATGCATGGATGGGGGTCTGTCTGTAGTCTAAATGCATGGATGGGGGTCTGTAGTCTAAATGCATGGATGGGGGTCTGTCTGTAGTCTAAATGCATGGATGGGGGTCTGTCTGTAGTCTAAATGCATGGATGGGGGTCTGTCTGTAGTGTAAATGCATGGATGGGGGTCTGTCTGTGGTCTGTCTGTGGTCTAAATGCATGGATGGGGGTCTGTCTGTAGTCTAAATGCATGGTTGGGGGTCTGTCTGTAGTGTAAATGCATGGTTGGGGGTCTGTCTGTAGTGTAAATGCATGGTTGGGGGTCTGTCTGTAGTGTAAATGCATGGATGGGGGTCTGTCTGTAGTGTAAATGCATGGTTGGGGGTCTGTCTGTAGTGCAAATGCATGGTTGGGGGTCTGTCTGTAGTGTAAATGCATGGATGGGGGTCTGTCTGTAGTGTAAATGCATGGTTGGGGGTCTGTCTGTAGTGTAAATGCATGGATGGGGGTCTGTCTGTAGTCTAAATGCATGGTTGGGGGTCCTTGACATTCTAAAGGTTATGCTGCTGCGGTTGAACTGTCGGCTACAGATAAGACACACAGGGCAGTATTATGCGTGTCTTAAGTATACAGGTCTTATTACTTAACCTAAGACCTGGAGGCGTGGTCAATGCTGTTTGGCCACTCAGAATAGCCAAATGGCATTGATCACGCCTCCATGTCTTAAGTTAAGTAATAAGACCTGGTACTTAAGACACGCATAATACTGCCCACAGCGACTTATAGCACTGTCACTTCCAAAGATGAGTGGAGGAAGTGACAGGAAGCCTGCATGTTAACCCATTCTGAACAGGAACCCCTGTTTTTTTCTGTTATACTTTAGCTATTGAAAAATAGCAGATCTACAAGCTCATAGCACGGCACTCTGTGCTTGTAGATCTGTTTTGTTTTTTTTTAATCGTGAAAATGTGGCGAAAATCTTTGAATATATATATTCTTTCACAGCGAATGTTTTTAACTCAAATCTTTGCTTCTCTTGCTACATATTTTCAGATGAGGGTCGACGGCCAATTACAGATAATTCTGGGGGTCCTTGACATGAAAATGTTTGAGCACCACTGACATAGAAACATAGGGTTTTTCTGAAAACTGTCAGGATTTAAGACATTTTGTAGAATTGTCCTCAGGCCTAAATGTCTTAAAAAGCACTGCAGGGAACTGCCTAATTTGTCTCCCGGCGACGAGCAGGGATTGTGTGGAGAAATGGATTGTGTGGAGAAATGGATTGTGTGGAGAAATGGATTTTGTGGAGAAATGGATTGTGTGGAGAAATGGACTGTGTGGAGAAATGGACTGTGTGGAGAAATGGACTGTGTGGAGAAATGGATTGTGTGGAGAAATTGATTGTGTGGTGAAACAAACTTGTTGGTTTTGTAGTTGCAGTTGAAGCAACTTGGAATGTAGATTTGTAGATTTTTGTAGCAGCCACATGTCGGGTGTTTTCCATGAAATTAATGGCTTTGTATCTTCATGTCGCTGGGCTTCCATTGACAATGAATGATAGACTGTATCTTTGTATCTTCATGTCGCTGGCTTCCATTGATAATGAATGATAGACTGTATCTTTGTATCTTCATGTCGCTGGGCTTCCATTGACAATGAATGGTAGACTGTATCTTTGTATCTTCACGTTGCTGGCTTCCATTGATAATGAATGATAGACTGTATCTTTGTATCTTCATGTCGCTGGGCTTCCATTGACAATGAATGGTAGACTGTATATTTGTATCTTCATGTCGCTGTGCTTCCATTGACAATGAATGATAGACTGTATCTTTGTATCTTCATGTCGCTGGGCTTCCATTGACAATGAATGATAGACTGTATCTTTGTATCATCATGTCGCTGTGCGTCCATTGACAATGAATGATAGACTGTATCTTTGTATCTTCATGTCGCTGTCTTCCATTGACAATGAATGATAGACTGTATCTTTGTATCTTCATTTCACTGTGCTTCCATTGACAATGAATGGTGGACTATCTTTGTATCTTCATGTTGCTGGCTTCCATTGACAATGCATGGTGGACTGTATCTTCATGTCACTGGCTTCCATTGACAATGAATGGTAGACTGTATCTTTGTATCTTCATGTCGCTGTGCTTCCATTGACAATGAATGATAGACTGTATCTTTGTATCTTCATGTCGCTGTGCGTCCATTGACAATGAATGGTGGACTGTATCTTTGTATCTTCATGTTGCTGGGCTTCCATTGACAATGATTGGTATACTGTATCTTTATATCTTCATGTTGCTGGCTTCCATTGACAATGAAGGGTAGACTGTATCTTCATGTCACTGGCTTCCATTGACAATTAATGGTAGACTGTATCTTCATGTTGCTGGCTTCCATTGACAATGAATGGTGGACTATCTTTGTATCTTCATGTTGCTGGGCTTCCATTGACAATGAATGGTGGACTGTATCTTTGTATCTTCATGTCGCTGGCTTCCATTGACAATGAATGGCAGCCTGTATCTTTGTATCTTCATGTCGCTGGGCTTCCATTGACAATGAATGGCAGCCAGTATCTTTGTATCTTCATGTCGCTGGCTTCCATTGACAATGAATGGTAGACTGTATCTTCATGTTGCTGGCTTCCATTGACAATGAATGGTGGACTATCTTTGTATCTTCATGTTGCTGGGCTTCCATTGACAATGAATGGTGGACTGTATCTTTGTATCTTCATGTCGCTGGCTTCCATTGACAATGAATGGCAGCCTGTATCTTTGTATCTTCATGTCGCTGGGCTTCCATTGACAATGAATGGCAGCCAGTATCTTTGTATCTTCATGTTGCTGGCTTCCATTGACAATGAATGGTAGACTGTATCTTTGTATCTTCATGTCGCTGGGCTTCCATTGACAATGAATGGTGGACTGTATCTTTGTATCTTCATGTCGCTGGGCTTCCATTGACAATGAATGGTGGACTGTATCTTTGTATCTTCATGTTGCTGTGCTTCCATTGACAATGAATGGCAGCCTGTATCTTTATATCTCCATGTCGCTGGCTTCCATTGACAATGAGTGGTTGACTGTATCTTTGTATCTTCATGTCGCTGGGCTTCCATTGACAATGAATGATAGACTGTATCTTTGTATCTTCATGTCGCTGTGCGTCCATTGACAATGAATGGTGGACTGTATCTTTGTATCTTCATGTTGCTGTGCTTCCATTGACAATGAAGTGTGGTAGAGTAGTGTGGTGGTGTGGTAGAGTAGTGTGGTAGAGTAGTGTGGTGGTGTGGTAGAACAGTGTGGTAGAGTAGTGTGGTGGTGTGGTAGAGTAGTGTGGTAGAGTAGTGTGGTGGTGTGGTAGAGTAGTGTGGTAGAGTAATGTGGTGGAGTAGTGTGGTAGTGTGGTAGAGTAGTGTGGTAGTGTGGTAGAGTAGTGTGGTGGTGTGGTAGAGTAGTGTGGTGGTGTGGTAGAGTAGTGTGGTAGAGTAGTGTGGTAGAGTAGTGTGGTAGAGTAGTGTGGTAGAGTGGTGTGGTAGAGTAGTGTGGTGGTGTGGTAGAGTAGTGTGGTGGTGTGGTAGAGTAGTGTGGTGGTGTGGTAGAGTAGTGTGGTAGAGTAGTGTGGTGGTGTGGTAGAGTAGTGTGGTAGAGTAGTGTGGTGGTGTGGTAGAGTAGTGTGGTAGAGTAGTGTGGTAGAGTAGTGTGGTGGTGTGGTAGAGTAGTGTGGTAGAGTGGTGTGGTAGATTAGTGTGGTAGAGTAGTGTGGTAGAGTAGTGTGGTGGTGTGGTAGAGTAGTGTGGTAGAGTAGTGTGGTGGTGTGGTAGAGTAGTGTGGTGGTGTGGTAGAGTAGTGTGGTAGAGTAGTGTGGTGGTGTGGTAGAGTAGTGTGGTGGTGTGGTAGAACAGTGTGGTAGAGTAGTGTGGTGGTGTGGTAGAGTAGTGTGGTAGAGTATTGTGGTGGTGTGGTAGAGTAGTGTGGTAGATTAGTGTGGTTGTGTGGTAGAGTAGTGTGGTAGAGTAGTGTGGTAGAGTAGTGTGGTGGTGTGGTAGAGTAGTGTGGTAGAGTAGTGTGGTAGAGTAGTGTGGTAGAGTAGTGTGGTAGAGTAGTGTGGTGGTGTGGTAGAGTAGTGTGGTAGAGTAGTGTGGTGGTGTGGTAGAGTAGTGTGGTGGTGTGGTAGAGTAGTGTGGTAGAGTAGTGTGGTGGTGTGGTAGATTAGTGTGGTAGAGTAGTGTGGTGGTGTGGTAGATTAGTGTGGTAGAGTCGTGTGGTAGAGTAGTGTGGTGGTGTGGTAGAGTAGTGTGGTAGAGTAGTGTGGTGGTGTGGTAGAGTAGTGTGGTAGAGTAGTATGGTGGTGTGGTGGAGTAGTGTGGTGGAGTAGTGTGGTGGAGTAGTGTGGTGGTGTGGTAGAGTAGTGTGGTAGAGTAGTGTGGTGGTGTGGTAGAGTAGTGTGGTAGAGTAGTGTGGTAGAGTAGTGTGGTGGTGTGGTAGAGTAGTATGGTGGTGTGGTGGAGTAGTGTGGTGGAGTAGTGTGGTGGAGTAGTGTGGTGGTGTGGTAGAGTAGTGTGGTAGAGTAGTGTGGTAGAGTAGTGTGGTGGTGTGGTAGAGTAGTATGGTGGTGTGGTAGAGTAGTGTGGTGGTGTGGTAGATTAGTGTGGTAGAGTAGTATGGTGGTGTGGTAGAGTAGTGTGGTAGAGTAGTGTGGTGGTGTGGTAGAGTAGTATGGTGGTGTGGTAGAGTAGTGTGGTGGTGTGGTAGAGTAGTGTGGTAGAGTAGTGTGTTGGTGTGATAGAGTAGTGTGGTAGAGTAGTTTGGTGGTGTGGTAGTGTAGTGTGGTAGAGTAGTGTGGTGGTGTGGTAGAGTAGTGTGGTAGAGTAGTGTGGTGGTGTGGTAGTGTAGTGTGGTAGAGTAGTGTGGTGGTGTGGTAGAGTAGTGTGGTGGTGTGGTAGAGTAGTGTGGTAGAGTAGTGTGGTGGAGTAGTGTGGTGGTGTGGTAGAGTAGTGTGGTAGAGTGGTGTGGTAGAGTGGTGTGGTAGAGTGGTGTGGTAGAGTGGTGTGGTAGAGTGGTGTGGTAGAGTAGTGTGGTAGAGTAGTGTGGTAGAGTGGTGTGGTAGAGTGGTGTGGTAGAGTGGTGTGGTAGAGTGGTGTGGTGGTGTGGTGTGGTGGTGTGGTGTGGTGGTGTGGTGTGGTGGTGTGGTGTGGTGGTGTGGTGTGGTGGTGTGGTAGAGTAGTGTGGTAGTGTGGTAGAGTAGTGTGGTATAGTAGTGTGGTAGTGTGGTAGAGTAGTGTGGTAGTGTGGTAGAGTAGTGTGGTAGAGTAGTGTGGTAGAGTAGTGTGGTAGTGTGGTAGAGTAGTGTGGTAGTGTGGTAGAGTAGTGTGGTAGTGTAGTGTGGTAGAGTAGTGTGGTAGTGTGGTAGAGTAGTGTGGTAGAGTAGTGTGGTGGTGTGGTAGAGTAGTGTGGTAGAGTAGTGTGGTAGTGTGGTAGAGTAGTGTGGTAGAGTAGTGTGGTGGTGTGGTAGAGTAGTGTGGTAGAGTAGTGCGATACATTGCAACATGCATCGTATAATTTACTGTTGAATCACATTCAAATTGAATTGTGAGGGAGGTGCCAATTAATGCACACCACTTCAGCAGTGGTTCCCAAATTGGGGTCCGGGGACCCCCAGGGGTCATTGAGGGACTTCCAGGGGGTCCCCAGCTAAATGATAGTTAGGAACCAAATGGACCTTATGGGTCTGTGACTCTGAGAGTGTATCCATTTGTTACACTCTCAGAGTTAAATTAACTTTGATTTTATAATATAAATTGGGGGTCTCAGAGAGAGAAATGCCATTAAATGGGGGTCTGTAGACTAATATGCATGTCAAACTTGTGGTCTTTGAAATTAAACGTGTTGAGAATCACTGCTAGAGTTCGTAAAAAATATTCTCTTATGGGGGGTACCTGGCGTATATTTTCTAATGGGGGTCCACAGGCTATTTAGTGTCAATTTGGGGGTCCTTCACATGAAAAAGTTTGGGAACTACTGCTCTACAGATTGCGGTTAAAGAAAAGCGCTGGTCCGTAATGTCCAAACAGAGGCAGGAGGAAGACAGGGCTGTGGGCACGGCCGTCACCGACCAGAAGGAACAGAGGGCTGTGGGCACGGCCGTCACCGACCAGAAGGAACAGAGGGCTGTGGGCACGGCCGGCACCGACCAGAGGCAGAAGGAACAGAGGGCTGTGGGCACGGCCGTCACCGACCAGAAGGAACAGAGGGCTGTGGGCACGGCCGTCACCGACCAGAAGCAGGAGGAACAGAGGGCTGTGGGCACGGCCGTCACCGACCAGAAGCAGGAGGAACAGAGGGCTGAGGGCACGGCCGTCACCGACCAGAAGGAACAGAGGGCTGTGGGCACGGCCGTCACCGACCAGAAGGAACAGAGGGCTGTGGGCACGGCCGGCACCGACCAGAAGGAACAGAGGGCTGTGGGCACGGCCGTCACCGACCAGAAGGAACAGAGGGCTGTGGGCACGGCCGTCACCGACCAGAAGCAGGAGGAACAGAGGGCTGTGGGCACGGCCGTCACCGACCAGAAGGAACAGAGGGCTGTGGGCACGGCCGTCACCGACCAGAAGCAGGAGGAACAGAGGGCTGTGGGCACGGCCGTCACCGACCAGAAGCAGGAAGAACAGAGGGCTGAGGGCACGGCCGTCACCGACCGTGGCATTTCTTTGAAATAATTTCAGTGGAAAAAAATGTCTTCTGAATGAACAGCCTTTTGACATCCCTGCTCTCTCTTTTTTCTTTTAACTGTGACCTTCTAACAACACGTTACTGAACACACACACGCGCACGCGCAACAACCCGGAACCATCGCTCACGCCTCACGACGCTCCCCCACACTATTTCATCTCCGCTGGCATTTGGAAACAGCTTGCCTTACAATTACAGTTTGGCGTTGGGTCGGGTTATTTATCGTAGCGCCCTGGTCGTCGAGGTGACAAGCAGGCCAGGCCAGGGGGGATTCATGGACGTTTGTCCTAGCCAAAAGGGCATCTTTTCACGTCATCTCTGTCGCGTAGAAACCTCGTAACGTCCACTACCGTTACCTTTCACCATTAAACCTCGTAACGTCCACTACCGTTACCTTTCACCATTAAACATCGTAACGTCCACTACCGTTACCTTTCACCATTAACCCTCGTAACGTCCACTACCGTTACCTTTCACCATTGAAATTCAAATAGCCAACAGAGTAACAGAGTTTCTGGGCTTCCTCTTGCGCCACCCAAACATTTTAAAATAGTTCAACTAGCCCATCTACATCGAGACATTGTGAGCTTGTAGATCAGCTATTTGAAATATTTTAAAAGGTTAAAAGTAGTACAAAAATGGAAAAATTAGTTTAGGGATAAGGGTTAAGGTGTGGGCGCAAGATATAGCCCGCTGTTTATAAAGCTCTCAATGGTCTCGCACCTTCGTACCTCTATGACTGACTGTCTAGATATGTCCCAAACCTTCCTACCTCTATGACTGCCTGTCTAGATATGTCCCAAACCTTCCTACCTCTATGACTGCCTGTCTAGATATGTCCCAAACCTTCCTACCTCTATGACTGACTGTCTAGATATGTCCCAAACCTTCCTACCTCTATGACTGCCTGTCTAGATATGTCCCAAACCTTCCTACCTCTATGACTGCCTGTCTAGATATGTCCCAAACCTTCCTACCTCTGTGACTGTCTAGATATGTCCCAAACCTTCCTACCTCTATGACTGTCTAGATATGTCCCAACCTTCCTGCCTCTATGACTGTCTAGATATGTCCCAACCTTCCTACCTCTATGACTGTCTAGATATGTCCCAACCTTCCTACCTCTATGACTGTCTAGATATGTCCAAACCTTCCTACCTCTATGACTGTCTAGATATGTCCCAACCTTCCTACCTCTATGACTGACTGTCTAGATATGTCCCAACCTTCCTGCCTCTATGACTGTCTAGATATGTCCCAACCTTCCTACCTCTATGACTGTCTAGATATGTCCCAAACCTTCCTACCTCTATGACTGACTGTCTAGATATGTCCCAAACCTTCCTACCTCTATGACTGACTGTCTAGATATGTCCCAAACCTTCCTACCTCTATGACTGCCTGTCTAGATATGTCCCAACCTTCCTACCTCTATGACTGTCTAGATATGTCCCAAACCTTCCTACCTCTATGACTGTCTAGATATGTCCCAAACCTTCCTACCTACCTGACTGTCTAGATATGTCCCAAACCTTCCTACCTCTATGACTGCCTGTCTAGATATGTCCCAAACCTTCCTACCTACATGACTGTCTAGATATGTACCAACCTTCCTACCTACATGACTGTCTAGATATGTCCCAAACCTTCCTACCTCTGTGACTGACTGTCTAGATATGTCCCAAACCTTCCTACTTCTGTGACTGTCTAGATATGTCCCAACCTTCCTACCTCTGTGACTGTCTAGATATGTCCCAACCTTCCTACCTCTATGACTGTCTAGATATGTCCCAACCTTCCTACCTCTATGACTGTCTAGATATGTCCCAAACCTTCCTACCTCTATGACTGTCTAGATATGTCCCAACCTTCCTACCTCTATGACTGTCTAGATATGTCCCAACCTTCCTACCTCTATGACTGTCTAGATATGTCCCAACCTTCCTACCTCTATGACTGTCTAGATATGTCCCAACCTTCCTACCTCTATGACTGTCTAGATATGTCCAAACCTTCCTACCTCTATGACTGCCTGTCTAGATATGTCCCAAACCTTCCTACCTCTATGACTGCCCGTCTACATATGTCCCACAGCAAATGTCCCACAGCAAAATTTAGATTTTAGTTTTAGTCAGTCTTTTGACTAGTTTACATTTAGTTTTAGTCACATTTTAGTCACCTGGAATGTTTTAGTGTTAGTCTGGTTTTAGTCGACTAAATGTCATAAGATTTTAGTCGACTATATCTACAGTTGATTTAGTCGACTAAAATGTATTTTGTCGGGCCTTGATTCCCTCGTAATGACTGTTTTTACACTTGCCCACAACGCGTCGTGACACGTTGTGGGCTTGTAGATCTGCTATTCCCAGCATGCAACCAAGTGTAAAATGACTTTTACTGGATCTCTTGTCCACTAGTCCCTCCCTAACATTTTAGTCTAGTTTAGCTTAGTTTTCATTTAGTTCCCGTTTAGTTTTCCTCAGTGAGAAAAGGTAGTTG
>NW_027638060.1:103370-120870 GCF_951216825.1 Electrona antarctica | reverse complement strand
TGTAAACCAACATTTGAAGTGAACGGAGCTCCTGGCCCCTGTCTAGTTGAGTAAGTAGCATTCTTTTGTATTTTAGCAAACTGCTGTTAGTGTTACTCTAAGTACTTTTGTATTAGTATTATATTATTAGCTTGTGTGGTAGTCACTAGTTTATAGTTGTATTGTTTGTGTTCAAGCAGTAGGCTTTGGACACTTTGGACTAGTGTAACTAGTTTCACCCTGTAATAGGCCACTTGATAAGTAGTATAGGCCACTTGATTTCCTTGTGAAGTGTGAAGTGAGTGCTTTAGCCAGCACAGCTCTAGGGTTAAGTAGCCAGGTTGGGAGTATTCAATTCAGTGTGTAAACCAACATTTGAAGTGAACGGAGCTCCTGGCCCCTGTCTAGTTGAGTAAGTAGCATTCTTTTGTATTTTAGCAAACTGCTGTTAGTGTTACTCTAAGTACTTTTGTATTAGTATTATATTATTAGCTTGTGTGGTAGTCACTAGTTTATAGTTGTATTGTTTGTGTTCAAGCAGTAGGCTTTGGACACTTTGGACTAGTGTAACTAGTTTCACCCTGTAATAGGCCACTTGATAAGTAGTATAGGCCACTTGATTTCCTTGTGAAGTGTGAAGTGAGTGCTTTAGCCAGCACAGCTCTAGGGTTAAGTAGCCAGGTTGGGAGTATTCAATTCAGTGTGTAAACCAACATTTGAAGTGAACGGAGCTCCTGGCCCCTGTCTAGTTGAGTAAGTAGCATTCTTTTGTATTTTAGCAAACTGCTGTTAGTGTTACTCTAAGTACTTTTGTATTAGTATTATATTATTAGCTTGTGTGGTAGTCACTAGTTTATAGTTGTATTGTTTGTGTTCAAGCAGTAGGCTTTGGACACTTTGGACTAGTGTAACTAGTTTCACCCTGTAATAGGCCACTTGATAAGTAGTATAGGCCACTTGATTTCCTTGTGAAGTGTGAAGTGAGTGCTTTAGCCAGCACTCCTGGCAGACGATTAGCAATCAGTTGGATTGGCCTTATACCACCAGGTGAAAGCGTCAGCTGTTAAGCGGCGGCCAGCAAACGAAGGCCAGGCGAACAAAGGCGACAGGCGACTTTGTCAAAGTCCGACTTCGTCACTGAACGATAAGCTGTAGCATTGATTAGTGACATATATAGTAGTGTGATAGATATAGTAGTGTATTGTAGTATATGTTTAGTGATCTACAATGTGTTTTCTTCCTATTCCTGTCCTCTCTTCTTCCTGGCGGTCGCACAAACACTGGGTTACACCCAGATGTCGCGACACAACTAATCTCATCTATCCTACTCTTTCAACTCACGTCGAGCAAGTGGTAACGGGAGGGCTTTGGAATTGCCACTCGGCTGTGGTGGAAGGCAAATCTGCTTTCATCTCAGCCTACGCATCCTTGCTCTCCCTTAACTTTCTTGCTCTGACTGAGACCTGGATCAGACCAGAAAACACTGCTACGCCCGCGGCTCTGTCAGATGTGTACGCTTTCTCTCACACTCCCAGAGCCGTGCGGACAGGTGGTGGGGTTGGTCTGCTCATTTCCAGAAAATGGAAATACTCTCCTGTTTCACTGTCACTATTCTCTCCTACCTCATTTGAATTTCATGTGGTCACTGTTTCTCATCCAGTCAAGCTCACCATTGCAGCTGTTTATCGCCCACCGGGCCCTGCTGGTGGCTTCCTGGAGGAGCTGGACCATCTAGTCTCCCACTTCCCTGTCGATGGCTCTGGATTCATCCTTCTGGGTGACTTCAACCTCCCGACTGAGAAGCAGCTAGACCCACTACTTTCGTTTCTCGCCGCCTTTGACCTAGTTATTTCCCCATCTCCTCCTACCCATGAGGCGGGCAACCAACTGGACCTGATCTTCACCAGAGGCTGCTCTATTGCTAACCTGTCTGTCACTCCTCTTTCCAGTGAAAAGGGTAAGAAACTCTCTGATCACTACTTCATGTCCTACTCTCTCTCTCTCTCCTCTCCCCCCTCACAGCCCCTCCCTACCCACATGATTTCCTCACGTCACAATCTTCGCTCACTTTCCTCCACTGATCTTTCCTCTTCTGTTCTCTCTGCTCTCCCTGCCCCTGAATCCTTTGCTCTTCTATCCCCTGATACCGCCACAGATCTTCTTTTCTCTACTCTATCCTCTTCTCTCGACCATCTCTGTCCCCTCACCACCAGGCCTGCACGCCAAACTCCACCTGCCCCCTGGTTGTCGGACTCAGTGCGGACTGAGAGACGGAGCCTGAGAGCGGCTGAGCGCAAATGGAGAAAGGGCAACCTCCCGGAGGACCTTCTCACCTTCCAATCTCTCATTTCTACTTTTTCCTCCTCTCTATCAGCTGCTAAAGCTGCTTTTTTCTGCACTAAAATTCAGGCTTCTGCTTCCAACCCTAAAAAACTCTTTGAAACTTTCTCCTCTCTCCTACAACCACCACCCCCTCCTCCCTCCTCGTCCCTCCTCCCTGACGATTTCGCCAACTTCTTTGACAAGAAGGTGAACGATATCCGATCCTCCTTCCCTCCTCCCCCGGCTGGTGCCCTGCGCACTGCCCACACCCGTCTGCCTGCCACCCCCCCCTCTCTACCTTCATCTACTCCTCTTCCCCCCCCCATCCCCTCTCTATCCCACTTCTCTCCCCTCTCCCCTAACGAGGTCCTTCTCCTTGTTACCTCTAGTCGCCCCACCTCATGCTCTCTGGACCCGGTCCCAACCACTCTGTTGCAGTCTATTGCACCTGAACTTCTTCCCTTCTTAACCCACCTTATTAACACCTCTCTGACATCTGGCTACTTTCCCTCTACTTTCAAGACTGCCAGAGTCACCCCCCTCCTGAAGAAACCGACACTTGACCCCTCTGAGATCAAGAACTACAGACCGGTTTCCCTTCTATCCTTCCTATCTAAAACTCTCGAACGTGCTGTCTTTAAACAACTGTCCTCCTATCTCCACCAGAACAACCTCCTGGACTCCAACCAGTCTGGTTTCAAAGTGGGTCACTCGACAGAGACTGCCCTGCTGGCAGTGACGGAGTCGCTCCATGCCGCTAGAGCGAACTCTCTCTCCTCCGTCCTGATACTCCTGGACCTGTCTGCAGCGTTCGACACGGTGAACCATCAGATCCTCCTCTCCACCCTCGAGGGGATGGGTGTCTCAGGCTCTGCACTCTCCCTGTTTGCATCCTACCTGACGGGTCGCTCCTACCAGGTGATGCTGAGAGGGTCTGTGTCAGAACCACACAGGCTCACAACTGGGGTTCCCCAAGGCTCGGTTCTGGGTCCTCTTCTTTTCTCTCTCTACACTACATCTCTGGGTGCTGTCATCCACTCCCATGGCTTTTCCTACCACTGCTATGCCGATGACACCCAGCTGATCCTCTCATTCCCCCCCTCTGATACCCAAGTGGAGGCACGCATTGCTGCTTGTCTGGCTGACATCTCGGCGTGGATGTCGACAAACCACCTGAAGCTCAACCTGGACAAGACCGAGCTGATGTTCCTCCCGGGGAAGGGCTGTCCGCACCGAGACATGGCCATCACCATTGATAATGCTGTGGTGACCTCAACTCGGACTGCGAAAAATCTGGGTGTGACCCTGGACGATCAACTGACGTTCTCGGCAAACATCGCATCAGTGACAAGGTCCTGCAGATTCCTCCTCTACAACATCAGGAGGATTCGCCCCTTCCTCACGGAGAAGGCAGCCCAGGTGCTCATCCAGGCTCTCGTCATCTCCCGCCTGGACTACTGCAACTCCCTCCTTGCTGGTGCTCCGGCATCTGCCATCAGACCTCTGGAGCTTGTTCAGAAAGCTGCGGCTCGTCTGGTGTTCAACCGCCCCAAGTTCTCCCACACAACCATCCTTCTCCGTTCTCTACACTGGCTCCCCGTAGCGGCCCGCATCCAGTTCAAAACCCTGGTGTTAGCCTATAGGGCAGTGAAAGGAACAGCTCCTTCCTATCTCCGGGCTATGGTCGATGCCTACACCCCTGCCCGACCACTTCGGTCTGCCACCTCGGGGCGACTGATTGCCTCGTCACTCAAGGGTCCTTCTGGCCGATCCACACGGTCACGACTCTTTTCTGTTCTGGCCCCACAGTGGTGGAATGAACTCCCCACTGATGTTAGGACAGCAGAGTCACTGCCCATATTTCGCCGCAGGTTGAAAACCCACCTCTTCAGGAAACACTACCCTTCCTCTCTGCCTGACCTACTTGTTGTTAACTAGTTGTACGAACGCTTGTTTTCTATTGTTGTATTGTTTATTGGATCTTGTTTAGTCGATACACTTAATTGTTTTAGCTCATGCTCATTTGATTTAGCTATTTTGTCTCATCTGGTTAAGGAAATAGGTAGCTGATATATTGCACTTTTACCTTAGCGCTAGGTATACTCTTGGTTGCTTGTTTTTGCAGAAAATGCACTAAAAACTTCTGGTGATTAGTAGTTTTTGTTCCCTACCTATGTTGAATACACTTATTGTAAGTCGCTTTGGATAAAAGCGTCTGCTAAATGACTGTAATGTAATGTAATGTAATGTAATGTCCTCATGGGATGTTCTGTCCAGACTCCTGGGGCCACAGTCCCCCGCAGTCTGCTAGAAGGTCAGAAGGTCCTCATGGGATGTTCTGTCCAGACTCCTGGGGCCACAGTCCCCCGCAGTCTGCTAGAAGGTCAGAATGTCCTCATGGGATGTTCTGTCCAGACTCCTGGGGCCACAGTCCCCCGCAGTCTGCTAGAAGGTCAGAATGTCCTCATGGGAAGTTCTGTCCAGACTCCTGGGGCCACAGTCCCCCGCAGTCTGCTAGAAGGTCAGAATGTCCTCATGGGATGTTCTGTCCAGACTCCTGGGGCCACAGTCCCCCGCAGTCTGCTAGAAGGTCAGAATGTCCTCATGGGATGTGCTGTCCAGACTCCTGGGGCCACAGCCCCCGCAGTCTGCTAGAAGGTCAGAATGTCCTCATGGGATGTGCTGTCCAGACTCCTGGGGCCACAGTCCCCCGCAGTCTGCTAGAAGGTCAGAATGTCCTCATGGGATGTGCTGTCCAGACTCCTGGGGCCACAGTCCCCCGCAGTCTGCTAGAAGGTCAGAATGTCCTCATGGGATGTGCTGTCCAGACTCCTGGGGCCACAGCCCCCGCAGTCTGCTAGAAGGTCAGAATGTCCTCATGGGATGTTCTGTCCAGACTCCTGGGGCCACAGTCCCCCGCAGTCTGCTAGAAGGTCAGAATGTCCTCATGGGATGTTCTGTCCAGACTCCTGGGGCCACAGTCCCCGCAGTCTGCTAGAAGGTCAGAATGTCCTCATGGGATGTGCTGTCCAGACTCCTGGGGCCACAGCCCCCGCAGTCTGCTAGAAGGTCAGAATGTCCTCATGGGATGTTCTGTCCAGACTCCTGGGGCCACAGTCCCCCGCAGTCTGCTAGAAGGTCAGAATGTCCTCATGGGATGTTCTGTCCAGACTCCTGGGGCCACAGTCCCCGCAGTCTGCTAGAAGGTCAGAATGTCCTCATGGGATGTGCTGTCCAGACTCCTGGGGCCACAGCCCCCACAGGCCTTATAAACCAGAGCCTTTGCCTGAATTGCCGTGGTCGGTTATCCCATTGAGACTTGAGGCCAATTCTAAACATGTCTTCTGAATCCAAACCGTTTTCTGATCAACGTATCTTGCTGCTTTGTGCTCAAACCTCTGCATGTCACGGACCCCCAAAATTACATGTATTTGTCCCGCGGCCGACCCCCATCTCAAAATATGTGGTTCCAGGGACCCCCCAGAAGCAAAGATTTGACTTGAAAACGTTCACTTTTCACAATATTTATCTGTGGAACCGAGCGGGCGGGCTACAAGCTTTGTCGGCTGGTAAAAATAAATGCATATCACAAAGATTTGACTGTAGTAACTAGATGGAGAGGGGGGGAGAGAGAGGGAGGGAGGGGGGAGGAGAGAGAGTGTGAGATGGAGAGGGGGGGAGAGAGAGAGAGAGAGGGAGGGAGGGGGGAGGGGGAGGAGAGAGAGTGTGAGATGGAGAGGGGGGGAGAGAGAGAGAGAGGGAGGGAGGGAGGGGGGAGGAGAGAGAGTGTGAGAGAGAGAGAGAGAGAGAGAGAGAGAGACAAAAGGACAAAAGGAATGTAATATGAGGAGCAGCTGGGGCTCTCTCCCTGCTTCATGCCTGGACGTCCACAGTGACTATCGTTGCTGTCGGGAGACAAAACAAACTCATGTGTCTCTGCAGCGTTTCAACGTTGTGTATAGAGGCTGTCTTACTCTCTGTAAACTCATGCCAGAGAGGAGAGTGTCTCACACAAGACTCCAGCTCTGCTGTTTTTAAATAGTTATAGAAAAAGCAACGGTCTTGAATTATGGGCGGCGTGCGCGCTGATAGCAACTCAAATCACACAGACGTGATATGTACTATACCTCATGCATAGAGAGAGAGAGAGAGAGAGAGAGAGAGAGAGAGAGAGAGAGAGAGAGAGAGAGAGATCTCTCGATCGATCGAGAGAGGTAATGTATAATGAATGAGGTGGAAGCTACAGATGAGATTAGGCAACTTTTTTATTTATGTTTTACTTTTTTTAGGCACTGTGCAGTCAGAGGGACCTGTGGGAATGTGTCCGTGGTAAATAATGCATGCTGCGTGCGTGCGTGCGTGCGTGCGTGCATGTAGTGCGTGCGTGCAGTGTGTGCGTGCGTGCGTGCGTGCGTGCGTGCGTGCGTGCATGTAGTGCGTGCGTGCAGTGTGTGCATGCGTGCGTGCGTGTA
The DNA here is from genome assembly GCF_951216825.1 of Electrona antarctica. Classification (NCBI taxonomy): domain Eukaryota; kingdom Metazoa; phylum Chordata; class Actinopteri; order Myctophiformes; family Myctophidae; genus Electrona; species Electrona antarctica. Next base: position 114,097 of record NW_027638060.1, on the reverse strand, counting down.
GTGCGTGCGTGCAGTGCGTGCGTGCAGTGTGTGCATGCGTGCGTGCATGTAGTGCGTGCGTGCAGTGTGTGCGTGCGTGCGTGCGTGCATGTAGTGCGTGCGTGCAGTGTGTGCGTGCGTGCGTGCGTGTAGTGCGTACAAGCAGCTTTCTTTTACATGTCCATCTGCACCACCGTCTAAGATGCATGCTGCGTGCGTGCGTGCGTGCGTGCGTGCGTGCGTGCGTGCGTGCGTGCGTGCGTGTAGTGCGTGCGTGCGTGCGTGCGTGCGTGCGTACGTGTAGTGCGTGCGTGTGTGTGTGGTGGAGTTGGTAGAAGACAGTTTTCTGGCAGAATGGTGCGTGTTCCATGCAGGTGTGTGGTGAGTTCCACTGCATCACTGTCCGTCATTCCTCTCAAAGGTCACTTCCTGGAGGCTCAACACAATGTGTGTTTTCCAACTGAATAAAGTTAGCCGTCGATTCACTTATAACGCCTCCTTCCTCCCCGCTATCAGTCTGGACTTCGTCCCATAAGCCACATTCTAATACATAGACATTTAAACGTAGACGCCCTTTCCGGCTCTGGAGCGTATGTGCTCAAGGGAGGGCAAAACATTCCCGAGATTCCTTGCGAAGCCCCCCCCCCCCCCCCCCCCCCCCCCGCAGAAGCATGAGCGTCACAGAGCCGGAAAGGGCGGTCACAGAGCTCATGTCCGGGTCTGTATAAGTCCCGGAAAAGATGCGCTGTGATTGGCCAGTAATCACTTGAGTGGCAGCGTGACATAACGTGCCTTCCAACACTTCCCGGCGTACTTCCTCTCCCAGTGTGAATTACTCCGCCCCTCCTTCAACACACATCACTGCAGCGAACTGCAGCAGCCAATGAGACATCTATTTTGTTCTATATCTATATGTTCCAATACCCCAAAATCTCGACCACTCTCTCGGTATAACTTCAGCATGGCGGGTGTTGTGGTGAAACTGGTGACCTGATTGAATGTGTGGCAATCATGTAGACACATAGGAGGCCTTAGCTATGTTTCACCAGTTTCAATTGAAACGGGCCTCCACCCTCGGGGGGGCCTCCACCCTCAGGGGGGGGGCCTCCACCCTCAGGGGGGGGGGCCTCCACCCTCAGGGGGGGGGGCCTCCACCCTCAGGGGGGGGGGCTCCACCCTCAGGGGGGGGCCTCCACCCTCAGGGGGGGGCTCCACCCTCAGGGGGGCCTCCACCCTCAGGGGGGGGCCTTGTGGTGAAACTGGTGACCTGATGTGTGGCAATCATGTAGACACATAGGAGGCCTTAGCTATGTTTCACCAGTTTCAATTGAAACGGGCCTCCACCCTCGGGGGGGCCTCCACCCTCAGGGGGGGGGCCTCCACCCTCAGGGGGGGGGGGGCCTCCACCCTCAGGGGGGGGGCCTCCACCCTCAGGGGGGGGGGGCTCCACCCTCAGGGGGGGGCCTCCACCCTCAGGGGGGCCTCCACCCTCAGGGGGGGGGGCTCCACCCTCAGGGGGGGGCTCCACCCTCAGGGGGGGGCCTCCACCCTCAGGGGGGCCTCCACCCTCAGGGGGGGCCTTGTGGTGAAACTGGTGACCCTCAGGGGGGGGGGGGGGGGCTCCACCCTCAGACCCTCAGGGGGGGGGCCCTCAGGACCTCACATAACAACAGTGTCCGAATGTAAACCATTGTGGTTTGTTCATTAGCAGAGTTCAACTTAGCGGTATTTAGGCCACGTATTTAAAGACCTCCATGATGTAAGTTATGTGAAAAGTCCACAAGATGGTCACATATTTTGGCAGGTCACCAATTTCATCATAATTTGCCATGCTGGAGAGAGCGAGTGGCCGAGATTTATAGGGTGTTGGAACTTGGCCATAATAGGCAGCATGAAAAAGTAGTTGCCTTGACAGACAGACTCATCTAACCCAGGGGTTCTCAACGGGGACCCCCGGAAATGCTTTGGCCTTGTCTCGCGACCCCCGCCCCGCTCCCCTTCCCCACCCCCAATACAAACTGACAAAATAACCGAAAATAACCTTAATATTAGAGAAAATATATCTTAAATGAATACTGAACCAGATATCATTATGGAAATGTAATGCATGTACTATGTGCACTATGTCAACTCTCCATTTCCATTTTCCAGCCATTCAGTTGCAAAAAAAAATAAGAATAAAAAAAACATTATTTAAAAAAATATATATATATATTGTCGGGACTCCCCGAGGGGTCGCGACCCCCAGGTTGAGAACCCCTGATCTAGCCAATCATTATAACACATGATGTCTTCACAGTGCTAGAGCTAAAGATACAGCGCTAAAACAACAACAAGGTCTGTTTTAGTTTCTACTGTCTGTGTGAGCGAGATGTGTTTTAGTTTCTACTGTCTGTGTGAGCGAGATGTGTTTTAGTTTCTACTGTCTGTGTGAACGAGATGTGTTTTAGTTTCTACTGTCTGTGTGAGCGAGATGTGTTTTAGTTTCTACTGTCTGTGTGAACGAGATGTGTTTTAGTTTCTACTGTCTGTGTGAGCGAGATGTGTTTTAGTTTCTATACTGTCTGTGTGAGCGAGATGTGTTTTAGTTTCTATACTGTCTGTGTGAGCGAGATGTGTTTTAGTTTCTACTGTCTGTGTGAACGAGATGTGTTTTAGTTTCTACTGTCTGTGTGAGCGAGATGTGTTTTAGTTTCTACTGTCTGTGTGAGCGAGATGTGTTTTAGTTTCTACTGTCTGTGAGCGAGATGTGTTTTAGTTTCTACTGTCTGTGTGAGCGAGATGTGTTTTAGTTTCTACTGTCTGTGTGAGCGAGATGTGTTTTAGTTTCTATAATGTCTCTGTGAGCGAGATGTGTTTTAGTTTCTATTTATTTATTTAAAGACCTAATAAGCGTTGTACGAAGCCAACTCTTGTCGTGACAAATCATGACAACACACACAATATTTTGGACCAAACAAATAATTACAAAGAAGAAAAACAACAAAAAAAAGTGTTGTAACCTGCCGTTATTTTCTAATTTCTAATTCTTTGTTTGGCCCGAAAATGTGTGTTTTGTTGTCATGATTTGTCACGACAAGAGTTGGCGTTGTCCGCGGCGTATAAACGTCTTTAAATAAATACTTTCTGAAAAGTCTATGAGGAAAATGAACGGGGATTTATTTTCCGGGTCTCGAGGGGAACACATCTGTCAGCGGTCCCCCATGCAGGTAACGGGGAAATGTAAGGACCATTTTCTTTAGAGGGGGATAGATAGAGGGGGATAGATAGAGGATAGATAGAGGATAGATAGAGGGGGATAGATAGAGGATAGATAGAGGATAGATAGAGGGGGATAGATAGAGGGGGATAGATAGAGGATAGATAGAGGGGGATAGATAGAGGGGGATAGATAGAGGGGGATAGATAGAGGATAGATAGAGGGGGATAGATAGAGGGGGATAGATAGAGGATAGATAGAGGGGGATAGATAGAGGATAGATAGAGGGGGATAGATAGAGGGGGATAGATAGAGGGGGATAGATAGAGGGGGGTAGATAGAGGGGGATAGATAGAGGGGGATAGATAGAGGGGGATAGATAGAGGGGGATAGATAGAGGGGGATAGATAGAGGATAGATAGAGGATAGATAGAGGATAGATAGAGGATAGATAGGGGATAGATAGGGGATAGATAGGGGATAGATAGAGGGGGATAGATAGAGGGGGATAGATAGATGATAGATAGAGGGGGATAGATAGAGGATAGATAGAGGGGGATAGATAGAGGGGGATAGATATAGGGGGATAGATAGAGGGGGATAGATAGAGGGGGATAGATAGAGGATAGATAGAGGGGGATAGATAGAGGGGGATAGATATAGGGGGATAGATAGAGGGGGATAGATAGAGGGGGATAGATAGAGGGGGATAGATAGAGGGGGATAGATAGAGGGGGATAGATAGAGGATAGATAGAGGGGGATAGATAGAGGGGGATAGATAGAGGGGGATAGATAGAGGGGGATAGATAGAGGGGGATAGATAGAGGGGGATAGATAGAGGGGGATAGATAGAGGGGGATAGATAGAGGATAGATAGAGGGGGATAGATAGAGGATAGATAGAGGGGGATAGATAGAGGATAGATATAGGGGGATAGATAGAGGGGGATAGATAGAGGGGGATAGATAGAGGATAGATAGAGGGGGATAGATAGAGGGGGATAGATAGAGGATTGATAGAGGGGGATAGATAGAGGATAGATAGAGGGGGATAGATAGAGGGGGATAGATAGAGGATAGATAGAGGGGGATAGATAGAGGATTGATAGAGGGGGATAGATAGAGGATAGATAGAGGGGGATAGATAGAGGATAGATAGAGGGGGATAGATAGAGGGGGATAGATAGAGGGGGATAGATAGAGGGGGAAAAGCATTTCTGCATCAAAAGCAATCGACTAACGCCAGGGCTCCACCGGACGCGTTGCGTCTCCGTCGCGTCGCGTCAAAAAACGCACCGGTTCAATTTTAATGCACGCGTCGCGTCTCCGTCAACGCGGGCTGTGTAGCCACCCTTCATTGATTAAAAAGGGAACATTCCCTGACGGTGACGGAGACGCGACGCTGACGCGCCTGGTTGAGCCCGGCCGTTACTGTTAGTATCCTACTATCAAACCTAGTCAAACCAAATTGTCAAATAATAATTATAAGAAAAGAGGCAAACGTTGTGAAAATGTAGCCGAGGCTCTCCTTGTGAGCTTGTATTTAAATGCTATTTTCACAATATTCTGTGGAACTGGGTCAAACAACATGGAGAGCCTCAACTCCCACATTCAAAGTGCTTGCTTGCTTTTGTGTGTGTGTGTGTGTGTGTGTGTGTGTGTGTGTGTGTGTGTGTGTGTGTGTGTGTGTGTGTGTGTGTGTGTGTGTGTGTGTGTGTGTGTGTGTGTGTGTGTGTGTGTGTGTGTGTGTGTGTGTGTGTGTGTGTGTGTGTGTGTGTGTGTGGGGTAAATGGTGCATTTATATAGCGCCGCTTCACATGGATGCATTACATTCACCCATTCACTCACAAGGAGAACTTGAAGTGGTTTAGGGTAGCAGACATGTGTAGCTCCGTTGCCTGAAAATATTAAATATGTAGATAAACGGATCTCTGAGTAAAAGAGTGAAACGTGCAAAATGTTACAACCATGGCGGGGCTCTCCTACCGCTCAAGGGAATGACGTTGCTGCTTTACAAATCACTTTACATTCTCACAAGTGTTGTGATTGGTTGGAAAAATATCATATCCGCGGGGGAAGTACATCTGACGGATGTCCCGGACCGACCATTCCACCGATAGCCTATAGGTTGTGACCAGGCTTTTCTCTTCGCAGATGAGTAAGGCTGGGACGGAGGCTATTGACAATCGTATACTTTGACTGGAGGTAAATGGGAGCCGTGTGCAAAGATCCTGGTGCTGGGGATGACGGAGGCGTTGCGTAGCAACCGGACCAATGTTAAAAGCTGATTTTCGGCTCAACCGCTTCATATATGGTGGGAGGAGGGGGGGGTACGAATATGTACGTAGCTGGAAGATAACGTCCCATAGGCGAGGGGAATGAATATGTACGTAGATGCCAAAAAAAAAAGATCGAAGCACAGTTTTGATACAAATCATTTGTAGTACATGTGAGTACGTTGTCCCCCCTGCACAGCCATGTTATAGTATTATTTATATTCTTCATGTTTTTGTATACGCTGTTAAATCCCAGAACCCGACATTGAGAGTTACATTGTTAACCGTCAAAAAAAACGTAGCCTTGCATTCCGGAGCGCGGCCATAATGAAAACATCTCTCGTCATGAAAAAACGTAGCCTTGCATTCCGGAGCGCGGCCATAATGAAAACATCTCTCGTCATGAAAAAACGTAGCCTTGCATTCCGGAGTGCGGCCATAATGAAAACATCTCTCGTCATGAAGAAACTTAGCCTTGCATTCCGGAACGCGGCCATGTGAAAACATCTCTCGTCATTGTACCAACCACGGCGGGTATAACCTCTTCTGAATCGTCCTGAAGAGCGTGGGGGGGGGGGGGGGGGGGGGGGGGGGGGGGGTGGGTCCGTGGAACAACATATTTTCAGATCGGGGTCGGCGGCCAAATACATATATGTCCTTGACATGAAATAGTTTGAGAACCACTGATATAGAAACATATGTTTTTCTGAAAGACATTTTGTAGAATCTGGTATCGGGTCTAAATGGGTTCAAACATTTACACTGGAGAATGATTAATTTCGTCACGTGGCAGCCAGCACGCACGCACGCACGCACGCACGCACGCACGCACGCACGCACGCACGCACACAAAAAATATAAAGAAACCCACAAAAAAACAACAACATTCAACAAACATCTAATCCTCTATGAACAGCCCTCCCTTGTTTCTCGAGCTCGTTTTTTGGAGATGCAATACTGGCACACATCTGTGCAACCTCTTAATTGGCCAAGCTGAAGGTTTTTGGGATTTCAGACGTGATCTATATATCTATTGATCTGTCTTCGGTCCAACCTCGTTCAACGAGCCACGAAAACACTGGCAGCGGGAGACCATCATTTTAACGGGAACCCGTTTTGGTGTTTTAATCATTATGTTATACTTTAGCTATTGAAAAAAAGCAGATCTACAAGCTCATAGCGCGGCACCGAGCTTGTAGGTCTGCTATTTTTGAAAAATCATGAAAATGCCTCAAATCTTTGAATATATATATTATTACAGAGTGAACATTTTAACTCAAATCTTTGCTTCTGGGGGGGTCCCTGGAACAACATATTTTCAGATGGGTGGGCGGCGGCCAAATACATATAATTTTTGGGGTCCTTGACATGAAATATTGAGCACCACAACACTACAGAAACATAAGGTTTTTCAGAAAACTGTCAGGATTTTGAAGATATTTTTTTAATTTCGACGTCAGGCCTAAATGGGTTAATAATATACAGTAGGCTATAACCTTAATAGCCTATATATTATTAAAATTATGACTTTAGATGTTGACAGCGCAAAGTAGTAATGGAAGATTATACTTTGCGTTGTTGTTTTTTTGGGGGGGGGGATCTTTAGGGTAAAATCTGCTTTATCTGCTGGCACATTTTGAAGAATTCCCAGGCAAAACAAAAGTGTTCTGTCAGGCTCTTATTCTGAAAAGACATGCCTTGTGGAACACATGCATTTGACAAGCATAATTTGACATGCATAATTTATTCATCAATATTTTACTGGAGAGAACAAATTTGACCAAATTTGACTGAGGGACTGCCATTGGATTTTTTTGAATTTTCGTTATTTCATGTCATGTGAAAGCACGGAATCATAGCTTCAAATTGATATATTGGTTGTTCAGTTTGACCCACCAGTTTTGGAGATATGGCTTATAGAGTAATGTCTGGCAGAGAAACAGCGTGTTGAGAAAACAGGCTTGAAAGGTTCACTTCTGTGTTCTCTAACATTACACCTAGCTACATGTTTAAGCATTTATTTCATATTTACATGTCGATTTCAGCTCTGACACTTATTTCAGACACACTCTAGTATGGGAAGAGTCTGCCTGTGCTATTAACTCATTTTGAAAAAAATAAAAATAAAAGTTTTTCTCCTCTGGTGAAAAGCTGGAATTTGCGCGATGGCAGTCTCTCAGTCAAATCTGGTCACATATATAGTTGTCTTCTTTTTTTTTAATTTGCAGGGGACATGTTCCCTCCGTCCTCACCAAGATCAGCGTCCATGTTGACAGGAGAGATGATCAGAGGAGAAGCGTTTGTACCTTTACGGTTCAAACCTGGACTGAAGTATGGGTAGAGTCTCTCAGTGAAGGAGCAGCCAGTGAAAGAGTAGAGGTGGACTCTGGTCTCCACATCAGAAAAGGAGACCAGACCCTCCTCATAATCCACAAACACTCCCACTTTCTGGAGCTCCTCTCTTACAGGGAGGAGGACAGCAGGGTCAGCAATTGCCTCGTACTTTCCATTCCTCAACCATATAGTCCAGTAACCATTGTTGGGACTCATTGAATCTCCTGTCGATGGACTCTCTGACCACTCCTATTGTCCAGCGAGTCTTCCCTCCAAACTGAACCTCATAGTAAAACCTTCCTGAGGAAAACCATTGTTTTCCTAATACATTGGGAGCATGGAGCATGGAAAATCTCTCTGTGTTGTTTGGGAGATTCTTCCATATGCTTCCATCATGCACTTGTTTTCCATCCTCAGACAGGATGAGTCTGGGTTGTGCTGTATCGGGGTCCAGAGTTACATGCACCTCATATTGCTGGATCCTCCTCAGCTCAGCATCACACAGATTCTTCTCCATCTCTTGACGGGGTTTCTTCTCCAGGTGAGACACAGCTGTCCCCACACTTAACTGCAAAGTGTTTATTGTATCAGCAGTGGTTCTGGGGTGTCTTCAACCAGGGGTGTATCAGCAGTGGTTCTGGGGTGTCTTCAACCAGGGGTGTATCAGCAGTGGTTCTGGGGTGTCTTCAACCAGGGGTGTATCAGCAGTGGTTCTGGGGTGTCTTCAACCAGGGGTGTATCAGCAGTGGTTCATGGGTGTCTTCAACCAGGGGTGTCTTCAACCACGGATGTCTGTCTTCTTTTACAATCCAGGAATGTTTATGACATGATCACAGCAGAATGTTAAGTTGTAAGGGTTTATCTTTCTATGTGTGATCTAAGTCTGTCTCTCTCTCTTCTATTTGACCAATGCTCCTCACACTCTGTGTAAGCAGACTTTAAGTCAAGCTTATACTGACAGCTCGACCAAATATGGAGTTCCACACGGCTCCACAGCGGCCTTCACACAGGGATCAAAGCTGGCGTTGATTAGCCATCGGTCTGTTATAGAGCGGAGCGGTCTTTATCCAGAAATAACACCCCGCTGAATTCAGCTATTGACCAATCAGAATCAAGCATTCAACCAAGCCGTGTAATAAATATGACCTGTCCGTTGATTCAAATAATGGCCGATATATCAGTCAAGAAGGATACACAATATTGTTTTATAATGTATAGCAAGGTAAAAGTACTACATTATTTGCATCTGAGATGTCGTGGAGTAGAAGTAAAAGAAAGTACAGAAAACTGTTAATACTCCAGTTGTACAGTAAAACAATAAACAATCAAAATTGCACTTATACAGCACTTATACAGTACTTATACAGTACTTATACAGCACTTATACAGTACTTATACAGCACTTATACAGTACTTATACAGTACTACAGCACTTATACAGTACTTATACAGCACTTATACAGTACTTATACAGCACTTATACAGTACTTATACAGTACTACAGCACTTATACAGTACTTATACAGCACTTATACAGTACTTATACAGCACTTATACAGTACTTATACAGTACTTATACAGCACTTATACAGCACTTATACAGTACTTATACAGTACTTATACAGTACTTATACAGTACTTATACAGCACTTATACAGTACTTATACAGCACTTATACAGTACTTATACAGTACTTATACAGCACTTATCAACACAACACACAGAGATCCAGTGACACTAGAGGGAACAGCGCTTGAGGAAGTAAAAGCCTTCACATACTTAGGCAGTGTCATAGACAGTCAGGGCGGCACGGATGCAGACGTCAGAGCCAGAATAGGCAAGGCAAGAGCCGCATTCATCCAACTCAAGACCATTTGGAGCTCGAAACAAATCAGCCAGCGGACAAAGCTCAGGACTCTTCAGCTCAAACGTCAAGCCAGTACTATACTTTCATCAACAGCTGCCTGAGGAGAATTCTGAGCATCCGCTGGCCAGACACCATCAGCAATAAGGACCTCTGGCAGAGAGCGAGACTACCACCAGTGGAAGAGGAGATTAAGAGAAGAAGGTGGGGATGGATCGGCCACACACTTCGGAAAGGCCCAATACCAGCATCACAAGACAAGCCCTTAGATGGAACCCGCAAGGCACAAGAAAGAGAGGGAGGCCAAAAGAACACCTGGCGCAGGGACCTTGAGACTGACATCAAGCAGTGTGGACTGACATGGAAACAGCTGGAAAAGAAGGCCCCAGGATAGAGGAGTCTGGCGAACTGTAGTCAACGGCCTATGCTCCATGAAAAGGAGCGATAGGCATAAGTAAGTAAGTAATACAGCACTTATACAGTACTTATACAGCACTTATACAGTACTTATACAGCACTTATACAGCACTTATACAGCACTTATACAGTACTTATACAGTACTTATACAGCACTTATACAGCACTTATACAGCACTTATACAGTACTTATACAGCACTTTATACAGTACTTATACAGTACTTATACAGCACTTATACAGCACTTATACAGTACTTATACAGCACTTATACAGCACTTATACAGTACTTATACAGTACTTATACAGTACTTATACAGCACTTATACAGCACTTATACAGTACTTATACAGCACTTATACAGTACTTATACAGCACTTATACAGTACTTATACAGTACTTATACAGTACTTATACAGCACTTATACAGTACTTATACAGTACTTATACAGTACTTTATACAGTACTTAACTTATACAGCACTTATACAGTACTTATACAGTACTTTATACAGTACTTATACAGCACTTATACAGTACTTATACAGTACTTTATACAGTACTTATACAGTACTTATACAGCACTTATACAGTACTTATACAGTACTTATACAGCACTTATACAGCACTTATACAGTACTTATACAGTACTTATACAG